>NC_141878.1:184508915-184811945 GCF_056163025.1 Triticum urartu | reverse complement strand
GAACAGGCCCCAAGATGGGATCTCGTGGATACAGAAAGTTGCGGCGGTGGAATTAGGGTTTTTAGCTCCGTATTTGATCGTTTGGGGGTATGTAGGTATATATAGGAGGAAGGAGTACATCGGTGGAGCAACAGGGGGCCCACGAGGGTGGAGGGCATGCCTAGGGTAGGCAGGCGCGCCCCCTACCTCGTGGCCTCCTCTTTTCTTTCTTGATGTAGGGTCCAAGTCTCCCGGGTCTTGTTCGTTGAGAAAATCACGTTCCTGAAGGTTTCATTCTGTTTGGACTCCGTTTGATATTCCTTTTCTTCGAAACCCTAAAACAGGCAAAAATAGCAATTCTGGGCTGGGCCTCTGGTTAATAGGTTAGTCCCAAAAATAATATAAAACTGGATAATAAAGCCCAATAATGTCCAAAACAGTAGATAATATAGCTTGGATCAATCAAATATTATAGATACATTGGAGACGTATCAAGCATCCCCAAGCTTAATTCCTGCTCGTCCTCGAGTAGGTAAATGATAAAAACAGAATTTTTGATGCGGAGTGCTATTTGGCATAATTTTAATGTAATTCTTCTTAATTGTGGTATGAATATTCAGATTCGAAAGATTCAAGACAAAAGTTCATATTGACATAAAAATAATAATACTTCAAGCATACTAAGAAAGCAATTATGTCTTCTCAAAATAACATGGCTAAAGAAAGTTATCCCTACAAAATCATATAGTCTGGCTATGCTCTATCTTCACCACACAAAATATTTAAATCATGCACAACCCCAATGACAAGCCAAGCAATTGTTTCATACTTTTGACATTCTCAAAACTATTTCAATCTTCCCCAATACATGAGCGTGAGCCATGGATATAGCACTATAGGTGGAATAGAGTGGTGGTTGTGGAGAAGACAAAAAGGGGAAGATAGTCTCACATCAACTAGGCATACCAACGGGCTATGGAGATGCCCATCAATAGATATCAATGTGAGTGAGTAGGGATTGCCATGCAACGGATGCACTAGAGCTATAAGTATATGAAAGCTCAAAAAGAAACTAAGTGGGTGTGCATCCAACTTGCTTGCTCATGAAGACCTAGGGAAATTTGAGGAAGCCCATCATCGGAATATACAAGCCAAGTTCTATAATGAAAGATTCCCACTAGTATATGAAAGTGATAACATGAGAGACTCTCTACTATGAAGAGCATGGTGCTACTTTGAAGCACAAGTGTGGTAAAAGGATAGTAACATTGTCCCTTCTCTCTTTTTCTCTCATTTTTTTATTTGGGCCTTTTCTCTTTTTCTATGGCCACTTTTCTTTCTCTCTTTTTTTATTTGGGCTTCTTTGGCCTCTTTTATTTATTTTTCATCCTGAGTCTCATCCCGACTTGTGGGGGAATCATAGTCTCCATCATCCTTTCCTCACTGGGACAATGCTCTAATAATGATGATCATCACACTTTTATTTTTCTTACAACTCAACAATTACAACTCGATACTTAGAACAAAATATGACTCTATATGAACGCCTCCGGCGGTGTACCGGGATATGCAATGATGCATGAGTGACATGTATGAAAGAATTATGAATGGTGGCTTTGACACAAATACGATGTCAACTACATGATCATGCTAAGCAATATGAAAATGATGGAGTGTGTCATAATAAACGGAACGGTGGAAAGTTGCATGGCAATATATCTCGGAATGGCTATGGAAATGCCATAATAGGTAGGTATGGTGGCTGTTTTGAGGAAGGTATATGGTGGGTGTATGATACCGGCGAAAGGTGCGTGGTATTAGAGAGGCTAGCAAAGGTGGAAGGGTGAGAGTGCGTATAATCCATGGACTCAACATTAGTCATAAAGAACTCATATACTTATTGCAAAAATATACAAGTTATCAAAGCAAAGTATTACGCACATGCTCCTAGGGGGTAGATTGGTAGGAAAAGACCATCGCTCGTCCCCGACCGCCACTCATAAGGAAGACAATCAAAAAATAAATCATGCTCCAACTTCATCACATAACGGTTCACCATACGTGCATGCTACGGGAATCACAGACTTCAACACAAGTATTTCTCAAATTCACAACTACTCAACTAACATGACTTTAATATCACCATCTCCATATCTCAAAACAATTATCAAGTATCAAACTTATCATAGTATTCAACACACTCATAAGAAAATTTTACTAATCTTGAATACCTAGCATATTAGGATTTTAAGAAAATTACCATGCTATTAAGACTCTCAAAATAATCTAAGTGAAGCATGAGAGATCAATGGTTTCTATAAAACAAATCCACCATCGTGCTCTAAAAGATATAAGTGAAGTACTAGAGCAAAACTATATAACTCAAAAGATATAAGCGAAGCACATAGAGTATTCTAACAAAGTCTAAATCATGTATGGCTCTCTCAAAAGGTGTGTACAGCAAGGACGATTGTGGTAAACTAACAAGCAAAGACTCAAATCATACAAGACGCTCCAAGCAAAACACATATCATGGGGCGAATAAAAATATAGCTCCAAGTAAAGTTACCGATAGAAGTAGACGAAAGAGGGGATGCCTTCCGGGGCATCCCCAAGATTTGGCTTTTAGGTGTCCTTAGATTATCTTGGGGGTGCCATGGTCATCCCCAAGCTTAGGGTCTTGCCACTACTTGTTCCATAATCCATCAAATCTTTACCCAAAACGTGAAAACTTCACAACACAAAACTTAAAGTAGAAAATCTCGTGAGCTCCGTTAGCGAAAGAAAACAAAAGACCGGTAACGCCCTCGATGCGGCTATATCTCCCACGTGTCGAAGCACGACTTAGAGGCATAACCGCATTAAAAGCAATGTCGCAAGTAAGGTAATCCTCACAACAACCCACGTAAATACATAATAGGGGAAAAGATACATAGTTGGCTTACACTCGCCACGTCACACAAATACATGAATAACATTACAATCATCCAATACACTCATGGTCCGACTACGGTACCAAAATAAAAGATCAACCCCAACATGCGACACGGTCCCGATCACCCCAACTGGGCACCACTACTGATCATCTGGGAAAGACACATAGTAACAGCGAGAGTCTTCGTCGAACTCCCACTTGAGCTCAAACGCATCATCTGGAACGGTATCGTCGGTCCCCGCATCTGGTTTGGAAGTAATCTATGAGTCACGGGGACTCAGCAATCTCGCACCCTCGCGATAAAGACTATTTAAGCTTATAGGTAAGGCAAGGAAATATGTGGAGCTGCAGCAAGCGACTAGCATATATGGTGGCTAACCTGTTCGCAAAAGAGAGCGAGAAGAGAAGGCAAAGATCGAACGAAGAACTATGATCAAGAAGTAATCGTAGAACAACCTACGTCAAACATTACTCCAACACCGTGTTCACTTCCCGGACTCCGCTGAGAAGAGACCATCACGGTTACACACGCGGTTGATTCATTTTAATTAAGTTAAGTTACATGTTATCTACAACCAGACATTAACAAATTCCCATCTGCCCATAACCACGGGCACGGCTTTCGAAAGTTCAAATCCCTGCAGGGGAGTCCCAACTTAGCCCACCACAAGCTCTCACGGTCAACGAAGGATATTCCTTCTCCCGAGACATTCCGATCAGACTCGGTATCCCGGTTCTACAAGACATCTTCGACAATGGTAAAACAAGTCCAGCAACGCCGCCCGAATGTGCCGACACATCCCGATAGGAGCTGCACATATCTCGTTCTCAGGGCACACTCAGATGAGCGATCCATACAACTAAAACCAAACCTCGAGTTTCCCCGAGGGGGCGCTGCACAGGGCTCTAGTTTGGACCAACACTCAGAGGAGCACTGGCCCAGGGGGGTTTAAACAAGATGACCCTTGGGCTCCGGAAACCCAAGGGAAAAAAGGCTAGGTGACAAATGGTAAAACCAAGGTTGGGCATTGCTGGAGGAGTTTTATTCAAGGCGAACTGTCAAGAGGTTCCCATTATAACCCAACCGTGTAAGGAACGCAAAATCCGGGAACATAACACTGATATGACGGAAAACTAGGGCGGCAAGAGTGGAACAAAACACTAGGCATAAGGCCGAGCCTTCCACCCTTTACCAAGTATATAGGTGCATTAATATAACAAGGTAATATGGTGATAACCCAACAATAAACTATGTTCCAACAAGGAACGATCTCCAATCTTCACCTGCAACTAGCAACGCTATAAGAGGGGCTGAGCGAAGCGGTAACATAGCCAATCAACGGTTTGCTAGGACATGGTGGGTTAGAGGTTTGACATGGCAATAAGGGAGGCATGATAAGCAAGTGGTAGGTATCGTAGCATAGGCATAGCAAAAGAGCGAGCATCTAGCAAGCAAATATAGAAGTGATTTCGAGGGTATGATCATCTTGCCTGCAAAGTTGTCAGAGTTGACTTGGTCCTCGTAAGCAAACTCAACGGGCTCCTCGTTAGCAAACTTGTCTCTCGGCTCTACCCAAACAAGACAACAAAGCAAAAGGAACACAATCAACCACGTGCAATGCTGCAACAACATGATGCAAACATGGTATGCTATGCGGGCTGCGATATGTGATGCATATACGAGATTTGACAAGGAATGATTGAACCTGGCCTCAACATGGAAATCCAAGAGTGCCACTGGAAAGGTGAGGTGATTTCAGTTAAAATCGATATAAAGATCACCGGAATCGGATGCACGGTTTGGAAATGGCAAGCAAAACAAATATGGCACCGGTCTACGAAAATCAGCAAGTAGCCATCTAAATGCATCAAGATAATTATGCTACAGCACTCAAACATGACGACAAAATACATGGCAGGGATCCATTCATGATGCTTGACAAACGATGAACACTGATCTACGGCCAATTCATCCATTAACAGGTTCAAACAAGCATGGCAAAAGTGCAAATGATAAACAGGTTTCAGACTTAGTGAAATGAACACAGGTCTAGAATTTAACATCAGGAAGCACACTTTGGAGCATGAAAACTATATGCTATAGGAACTTAACATGGCAAAGGAAGGCATGGCATGAAGCTACTCAAAGATCTTAACAAAAGTCCCTTAGTGACCTTGAGCCAAAAGGGATCAGAAAATACAATTGCAAGCATGTGAACATGGCAAAAACATAATCAGATTACAGACTTAGTGAAAAACTGGAGCATGCAAATCTGTTAACGAGTAGGCATGTTTACGAGCTCGATGCACTCACTACAGAGCATGGCATGACAAACTAAGCATACACACATCAAGAATACATGGCATAGAAGCTAGACATGGCAAGAACAACAAGATAGCATGCACAGATCAATAACAACATCCTCGGCAAAATCGCTAACAAGTCAACAATTTGCCAGGATTCATGAAATATCAAACGTAGAGCTCGATTGACTCACGCTAGGTTGCTCCATAAATGCAAACAAAGACATGGATGGATCGAACACCAAAATTTTAACAAATCATCCTTACTGATTATCCTCAAAAGAGTCACGGATCACTAGGAAACAACATGAACATATGGCATAATGACAAAAATCAGCTCAAGGACTTGGTGAAATTCTAAGTCCCTGAAATCAGCATTACCGATTGCACTACTTTGCAAGCTTGTGCTAGTCACCACCCATATCACAAAAATACATGGTAAGCACCTCTGTAAAGATGGCATGGCATATAACAAAACACATGTAGAGCTCAGGAGCATATCATGCACACATTAATCATGGCAAAAATGACAAATATCTATTTAATGCAGCAGATCTGACAATTTTATCATATAGCCCTCTTCCAACAGCATTTCAGACATCAAGATAAGCTCAAATGAAAATGATGCAATGAGATGAAATGATGTACTCTCTGAGTCGAACATTTCGATATGCTACACGCCCAAAACGGAGTTACGGGTGCAAAGTTATGATGCGATGAAGTATGCTAAAATTACTCGGGACTTAGGGAAAATCCGAAGTCAACCTAGGGTTACTGTAGCACCGGATCTAGATCCCGTGGGCACGCGAACCGAGAATGGCCGGGGAGCTCGCCGGAGCTGCGGGAGACGGCCGGAGAGGAAGGTGCGCCGGCGAGGGGGCGCCGGATCTGCGGTGGCGATGTCGCCTGGAGTCGTGGGAGGACGAGGCAGCGAGGTCTGGACGTTGGATCCGGTGGCGGCGGCCGGCGTCGACGGCGGGGCGGCGAGGCGGCGCGGCGGTGCAGTGACGTCGGCGGCAGCGGGCGCGGGCGGCGGGGAAGGCGGAGCCGGGCGGCGATGAGGTAGGCGGCGGCGCGCGGGTGGATGGGCCGCGGGGGCCAGCTACGGGCTGGACGGGCCGCGCGGCGGAGGCGGCGATGTGGGGCTCGGCCCGGGGACGTGTCAGCGTCCGATTGGGTGAGAGACGGTGGCGGACATGTCCGGCACGCGGTGGACGTGTCCGGCATGCGGTGGACGTGTCCGGCGAGGCGAGGAAGGGGGAGACTAGGGTTTCATCTGCAAATTTCGAGGGGATGCACCTATTTATAGATAGAAGGAGTTAGGAGACTCCAAATTGAGCACAGTTTTCGGCCACGCGATCGTGATCGAACGACCGAGAGGATGGAGGAGGTTTAGCTAGGCTTTGGACCACTTTGGAGGGGTGTTGGGCTGCAACACACACGAGGCCTTTACGGTTCCTCGGTTAATCGTTGGAGTATCAAACGAAGTCCAAATGGCACGAAACTTGACAGGCGTTCTACCGGTAGTAAAACAAGGCCGCATGACAAGTCTCGGTCCAATCCGGAAATGTTTAACCCCCACACATGAAAAGAGGTAGAAAGGGACACCGGAGGAGATAGGAGCGCCGGAATGCAAAATGGACAACGGGGAAAATGCTCGGATGCATGAGACGAACACGTATGCGAATGCAATGCACATGATGACATGATATGAGATGCATGAGAAAGACAACAACACACAGAGACAAAACCCGAACCCGAGGAAAATAAAATAACTTAGCGCCGGAAACGGCAAGAGTTGGAGTACATATAAGGTAAATTACATCCGGGGTGTTACAACACTCCACCACTACGAAAGGATCTCGTCCCGAGATCTAGGACTGGGAAAACGCTGGGTACTCAGAACGGAGGTGATCCTCGCATTCCCAGGTGGCTTCATGGTCGGAATGGTGTGACCACTTGACTTTGAGGAATTTGATTGACTTATTGCGAGTCTTGCATTCAGTCTCTTCAAGAATAGCAACTGGGTGCTCACGATAAGAGAGGTCTTCTTGGAGATCAATCTCTTCAAAGTTGATGGTGCGGTCAGGAGTCTTGAAACACTTGCGGAGCTGAGAGACATGGAACACGTCGTGCACATTTGCAAAGTTTGAAGGAAGCTCGAGTTGATAGGCGAGATCGCCTCTCTTGCTGACGATCTTGAAAGGACCCACGTATCTAGGGGCAAGCTTCCCTTTGATATCGAAGCGACGAGTACCTTTCATTGGAGAGACGCGGAGGTAAACATGGTCTCCAATCTCGAAAGCCAAATCACGATGCTTACTATCATAGTAGCTCTTCTGGCGTGATTGCGCTGCTTTGAGGTTATCACGAATGACTTTGCACATTTCCTCTGCCTCTGTGATCAAGTCATTTCCAAGAAGTTGACGTTCACCGGTCTCTGACCAGTTAAGAGGAGTACGTCACTTCCTGCCATAGAGAATTTCAAATGGGGCCTTGCCCGAACTTGCTTGAAAACTGTTGTTGTAGGAGAATTCGGCATATGGAAGACAATCTTCCCACTTCATACCGAAGGAGATAACGCAAGCCCTGAGCATATCTTCGAGAATCTGATTGACACGCTCGACTTGACTGCTAGTTTGAGGATGAAAAGCTGTGCTGAAGCGGATGTTGGTGCCCATGGCCTTCTGAAAAGAATCCCAAAACTTGTAGGTAAAGATGCTGCCACGGTCTGAAGAGATCAACTGTGGAATGTCGTGCAGAGAGACAATCCGAGAGGTATAAAGCTCCGCCAATTGAGCTGCAGTGATAGACTCTTTGATAGGCAGGAAATGAGCCAGTTTAGTGAGTTTGTCAATGACAACGAATATAGCATCATTGCCACGCTTGGACTTTGGAAACCCAGTCACGAAGTCCATCTCAATATGGTCAAACTTCCATTCTGGAATGGCAAGAGGTTGGAGGAGACCAGCTGGTCGTTGGTGTTCTGCCTTCACTCTTCTGCAGACATCACATTCATTCATGAACTGAGCAATCTCGCGCTTCATTCGAGTCCACCAATAAGCCTGCTTGAGGTCCTGGTACATCTTCGTACTCCCAGGGTGGATGGAGAGGAGTGAATTGTGAGCCTCATTCATAATAACTTTACGAAGGTCACCTTTAGGCACAACAATGCGATCCTCGAAGAAGAGAGTATCCTTGTCATCAAGGCGATAGCACTTGGACTTGGTTGACTCTTGGCAATCCCAATCTTCACCTTCTTCACCATAGCATCAAGAAGTTGAGCCTCGCGAATCTGATCTTCCAAAGTAGGAGAGACTTGAAGGTTGGCGAGGAAACCTTGAGGAACAACTTGCAGATTGAGTTTGCGGAAAGCTTCACAAAGCTTGGGTTGGTAAGGCTTGAGAATCAGACTGTTGCAATATGCCTTCCTGCTCAAAGCGTCAGCAATCACATTGGCCTTGCCTGGAGTATATTCGATACTCGGATTATACTCTTGAATCATTTCGACCCAACGAGTCTGCCTGAGGTTGAGATTAGGCTGAGTGAAGATGTACTTGAGACTCTTGTGGTCAGTGAAGATGTCCACTTTTCTTCCCAATAAGAGATGTCTCCAAGTCAAAAGAGCATGCACAACTGCCGCCAACTCGAGGTCATGAGTGGGGTAGTTCTTCTCGTTGGGCTTCAACTGGCGAGAGGTATAAGCCACAACTTTCTTCTCTTGCATCAACACTGCACCAAGACCTTGAAGAGAGGCATCGCAGAAGACCTCGAATGGTTTGGATTCATCAGGAGGAGTCAGAACTGGAGCAGCGATCAATTTCTCTTTTAGGGTGTTGAAAGCAATGTCACATTCCGGAGACCAAACGTACTTGATGTGTTTCTGGAGAAGGTTTGAAAGAGGCTTCGCGACCTTTGAAAAGTTCTCAACGAACCTTCGACAGTAGCTTGCGAGACTAAGGAAGCTGCGGAGTTGCTTCACGTTCTGAGGTGGTTCCCAATTCACAATTGCAGACACCTTCTCAGGATTCACCGATATGCCCTTGGCAGAGATGATATGCCCAAGATAGAGAACCTCATCGAGCCAAAACTCGCACTTTGAAAACTTGGCATAGAACTGAAGTTCCCTGAGCTTATCGAGCACCAAACGCAAGTGCTTGGTATGATCTTCCTTGTTCTTCGAAAAGACCAGAATGTCATCGAGGTAGACCAAGACGAAGTCATTTGTGTAGGCGTTGAAGATGAAGTTCATCATGCGAGAGAAAGTCGGAGGAGCGTTGACGAGGCCAAAAGACATGACAGTGTATTCATATGAACCATAGCTTGTTCTGAAAGCCGTCTTGGGAATATCTTGCTCACGGATTCGAATCTGGTGATAGCCCATACGGAGATCAAGCTTGGAGAATACTTGAGCACCTTTGAGTTGTTCGAACAGCTCATTGATGTTGGGAAGTGGGTACTTGTTCTTGATAGTCTTCTTGTTCAATGGACGGTAGTCAACACAAAGTCGGTCCGTTCCATCCTTCTTCTTCACAAAAAGAACTCCACAACCCCACGGAGAAGAACTAGGTCGGATGAGCCCCATTCACTCTTGAATATCGAGTTGCTTCTTCAGCTCCTTCAACTCTTCAGGTCCAATCTTGTAAGGACGTTTGCAAACAGGTTCCGTGCCAGGCTCAAGATCGATGACGAATTCAACTGGCCGGTGCGGAGGCATTCCTGGAAGCTCTTCTGGAAAGACGTCTTGATATTCGCAAACGACTGGAATTTGAGAGATGGCATCCAGTTCACCCTTCTCATTGAGAGAAAACAGACGGATTGTATCATCACGAGCGGCAAAGATAATTACATCCTCAGACGAATGAGTCAATTGAATCTGCCTGGTAGCACAATCAAGATGCGCCTTGTGCTTAGAAAGCCAATCCATTCTGAGAATAAGATCAATATCCGAGTCGCCCAGAACAATAGGAGAAGCTAGAAATTTGTAGTCGCCCAATGTGATAGTAACATCCGGGACGCAGATATTAGCTGTCATTTGCTTGCCCGGTGACATGATTTGCAAGGATCTTTGCAAATACTGATAATCGCACTCATACTTTGATGCAAAAGGTTTAGAAATGAAGCAATGCGATGCACCCGTGTCAAAAAGAACTTTTGCAGGAATATCGTTAACAGGAAGGTTACCCATGATGACATCTGACAAGTCCTCTGCCTGAGCTGCATTCATCAAGTTGACCTTGGCGTGCTTGGGGTTATGCTTGACCACAGCTGTACTTGCCGATCTCACAGGAGGAGGAGGGAGACGCCTCTGATTGAAGCATTTGTTGGCATAGTGACCCTTCTGTTGGCACTTGTTGCACGTGACCTCTGAAAGCGGACGATGATACGGAGCACTCGATCTTGGAGCTTGAGACGAAGTCTTGTTCTGAAAGCCAGGGTTGGGTGGGTGGGAAGATCCACTGCCACCTTTGCTCTTCTGCTAATAAGGCTGACGGAACGGAGAAGGAGGAAGCCAATACTTCTGCTGCTTAGCCACTTGAGTTGAGGAAGAAGGAGTAGCATCTCTGACTCGCTTCTTGGAAGCATCGCACTTCAGTTGAGCAGTCTCTTGCTTCATTGCCACGTTGTAAAACTCATCGTACCTCTTGGGCTCAAAGAGGACAAGAGCTAGCTGGATTTCTTCTCTGAGACCACCCCTGAACTGGTATATCATGCTCTTCTCGTCAGGGACGTCTTGCTTAGCAAAATGGGCGAGCTTCTGAAACATTTTGTTGTACTCGTAGACAGACATAGAGCCTTGCTTCAGGTTGCGGAATTCCTCATGCTTGCTTTCAACCATGCTCTGAGGAATATGATGAGCTTTGAAGTCTTGACGGAATTCATCCCAGGTAATCACACGGCCTCCTCTGGAATCTTTGTACTGCTGAAACCATTCTGCAGCTTGGTCTTTGAGTTGGAAGGAAGCGAACTTGACAAAGTCCTCAGGCCTGACGTTACTGCACTCGAAATGCTTGCATATGTCCACGAGCCAATCATCAGCGTCTGTTGCCTCAACAAAATTGCTGAAGGTCTTTGGCTGGTTAGCAAGGAACTGGTTGAGTGTAGCAAAGTGATTCTGATTGTTGCCCTGGTTCCCTTGGTTGCGCTCTTTAAGAAGATGCATGATCAGCTACATGTTTGCATTGGTAGCGGCCATCACAGCTTGCCATGCCTCCAGAGGTGGAGGTGGTGGTGGCGGATCAGGATTCGGAGTCGTGCGTGTTGGAGGAGCCATCCTGAAGAGGTTGACATCCATTAGCACATTGATAGACAAATATTGAAGTTGAATCAAATGGATTGAAATTGCCACATATAGTCTTCACAACCGAACAAAATGAACGAATGCATTCCAATTGAAATGGTCACATATCCATAAATTGAGAAGCCACTTAGTATTGAGGTAGAAGAATAAAACCAACAAGGTACGGAACAAGAACGAATACTCGGTAAGGATCACCCAATCTCAAACCAAATATCCGTGGAAGAAGAACTAGAGCTACAAGAATTCCCACCTATGAAACTCCCGAACCTTTTCGGTTATGCAATCAGGTGTTGGGGATACAGGGGAAGCATAATATCTCACCCAAATCTAGCAAACCTACATCTAGTTGTATCCATCCTTCAACACATAACCGAGAAAAACTTCGGAAATCGTCTACCTCAACCTTCAAAAAGCATCCGTTATACAAGTTATGGCAATACTCCCGAACTCCCGACCCAGTACTGGGTGGCATCGAGGTTATCTCACCAACAACTGCATAAAAGAGATTTTCGATGTCGGCGAACCTAAACTCAGGTATTCTAGAACTGCAACGATTAAATTGTGATGACAACACCTCGGAGCTCAACTCCCCGGGACACTGCCACAACCCCTAAATGACAGGAGGCACCAAGAACAATGTTCTCGTCACAAATTGATCGGAACGATTCCAAGATACCCGCGTGATCCTAAATTTTTTTTTGTGAAATTTGAGAAGAGAAGAGTCAAAACTCTACGTCAGGATGCCTCACCAGAGCGATGAAGGGACTGGGGAGTAAAAAGAAGTCCTAACTCTCCGATATATATAATTCTAAATGACTCAAAACATTTTTCTAGACTCAACAACGCCAGCTATTCGATCAAGCAGGGGGCTCCTAAGGTCGGGGAAGGCTCTGATTACCAACTTGTAACGCCCTCGATGCGGCTATATCTCCTACGTGTCGAAGCACGACTTAGAGGCATAACCGCATTGAAAGCAATGTCGCAAGTAAGGTAATCCTCACAACAACCCACATAAATACATAATAGGGGAAAAGATACATAGTTGGCTTACACTCGCCATGTCACACAAATACATGAATAACATTACAATCATCCAATACACTCATGGTCCGACTACGGTACCAAAATAAAAGATCAACCCCAACATGCGACACGCTCCCGATCGCCCCAACTGGGCACCACTACTGATCATCTGGGAAAGACACATAGTAACAGCGAGAGTCTTTGTCGAACTCCCACTTGAGCTCAAACGCATCATCTGGAACGGTATCGTCAGTCCCTGCATCTGGTTTGGAAGTAATCTATGAGTCACGGGGACTCAGCAATCTCGCACCCTCGCGATAAAGACTATTTAAGCTTATAGGTAAGGCAAAGAAATATGTGGAGCTGCAGCAAGCGACTAGCATATATGGTGGCTAACCTGTTCGCAAAAGAGAGCGAGAAGAGAAGGCAAAGATCGAACGAAGAACTATGATCAAGAAGTGATCCTAGAACAACCTACGTCAAACATTAGTCCAACACCGTGTTCACTTCCCGGACTCCGCCGAGAAGAGACCATCACGGTTACACACGCGGTTGATTCATTTTAATTAAGTTAAGTTACATGTTATCTACAACCAGACATTAACAAATTCCCATCTGCCCATAACCACGGGCACGGCTTTCGAAAGTTCAAATCCCTGCAGGGGAGTCCCAACTTAGCCCATCACAAGCTCTCACGGTCAAAGAAGGATATTCCTTCTCCTGAGACATTCCGATCAGACTCGGTATCCCGGTTCTACAAGACATCTTCGACAATGGTAAAACAAGTCCAGCAACGCCGCCCGAATGTGCCGACAAATCCCGATAGGAGCTGCACATATCTCGTTCTCAGGGCACACTCAGATGAGCGCTCCATACAACTAAAACCAAACCTCGAGTTTCCCCGAGGGGGCGCTGCACAGGGCTCTAGTTTGGACCAACACTCAGAGGAGCACTGGCCCAGGGGGGTTTAAACAAGATGACCCTTGGGCTCCGGAAACCCAAGGGAAAAAAGGCTAGGTGACAAATGGTAAAACCAAGGTTGGGCATTGCTGGAGGAGTTTTATTCAAGGCGAACTGTCAAGAGGTTCCCATTATAACCCAACCGTGTAAGGAACGCAAAATCCGGGAACATAACACTGATATGACGGAAAACTAGGGCGGCAAGAGTGGAACAAAACACTAGGCATAAGGCCGAGCCTACCACCCTTTACCAAGTATATAGGTGCATTAATATAACAAGGTAATATGGTGATAACCCAACAATAAACAATGTTCCAACAAGGAACGATCTCCAATCTTCACCTGCAACTAGCAACGCTATAAGAGGGGCTGAGCGAAGCGATAACATAGCCAATCAACGGTTTGCTAGGACATGGTGGGTTAGAGGTTTGACATGGCAATAAGGGAGGCATGATAAGCAAGTGGTAGGTATCGTAGCATAGGCATAGCAAAAGAGCGAGCATCTAGCAAGCAAATATAGAAGTGATTTCGAGGGTATGATCATCTTGCCTGCAAAGTTGTCAGAGTTGACTTGGTCCTCGTAAGCAAACTCAACGGGCTCCTCGTTAGCAAACTTGTCTCCCGGCTCTACCCAAACAAGACAACCAAGCAAAAGGAACACAATCGGATGCACGGTTTGGAAATGGCAAGCAAAACAAATATGGCACCGGTCTACGATAATCAGCAAGTAGCCATCTAAATGCATCAAGATAATTATGCTACAGCACTCAAACATGACGACAAAATACATGGCAGGGATCCATTCATGATTCTTGACAAAAGATGAACACTGATCTACAGCCAATTCATCCATTAACAGGTTCAAACAAGCATGGCAAAAGTGCAAATGATAAACAGGTTTCAGACTTAGTGAAATGAACACAGGTCTGGAATTTAACATCAGGAAGCACACTTTGGAGCATGAAAACTATATGCTACAGGAACTTAACATGGAAAAGCAAGGCATGGCATGAATCTACTCAAAGAGCTTAACAAAAGTCCCTTAGTGACCTTGAGCCAAAAGGGATCAGAAAATACAATTTCAAGCATGTGAACATGGCAAAAACATAATCAGATTACAGACTTAGTGAAAAACTGGAGCATGCAAATCTGTTAACGAGTAGGCATGTTTACGAGCTCGATGCACTCACTACAGAGCATGGCATGACAAACTAAGCATACACCCATCAAGAATACATGGCATAGAAGCTAGAAATGGCAAGAACAACAACATAGCATGCACGGATCAATAACAACATCCTCAGCAAAATCGCTAACAAGTCAACAATCTGCCAGGCTTCACGAAATAGCAAAAGTAGAGCTCGATTGACTCAAGCTAGGGTGCTCCATAAATGCAAACAAAGACATGGATGGATAGAGCACCACAGTGTTAACAAATCATCCTTACTGATCATCCTCAAAAGAGTCACGGATCACTAGGAAACAACATGAACATATGGCATAATGATAAAAATCAGCTCAAGGACTTTGTGAAATTCTAAGTCCCTGAAATCAGCATTACCGATTGCACTACTTTGCAAGCTTGTGCTAATCACCACACATATCACAAAAATACGTGGTAAGCACCTCTGTAAAGATGGCATGGCATATAACAAAACATATGTAGAGCTCAGGAGCATATCATGCACACATTAATCATGGCAAAAATGACAAATATCTATTTGATGCAGCAGATCTGACAATTTTATCATATAGCCCTCTTCCAACAGCCTTTCGGGCATTAAGATGAGCTCAAATGAAAATGATGCAATGTGATGAAATGATGTACTCTCTGAGACGAACATTTTGATATGCTACACGCCCAAAACAGAGTTACGGGGGCAAAGTTATGATGTGATGAAGTATGCTAAAATTACTGGGGACTTAGGGAAAATCCGAAGTCAACCTAGGGTTACTGTAGCACCGGATCTAGATCCTGCGGGCACGCGAACCGAGAATGGCCGGGGAGCTCGTCGGAGCTGCGGGAGACGGCCGGAGAGGAAGGTGCACCGGCGAGGGGGCGCCGGATCTGCGGTGGCGATGTCGCCTGGAGTCGAGGGAGGACGAGGCGGCGAGGTCCGGACGTCGGATCCGGTGGCGGCGGCCGGCGTCGATGGCGGGGTGGCGAGGCAGCGACCGAGCGGCGCGGCGATGCAGCGACGTCGGCGGCGGTGCGCGCGGGCGGCGGGGAAGGCGGAGCCCGGCGGCGGGGAAGGCGGAGCCGGGCGGCGATGAGGCAGGCGGCGGAGCGCGGGTGGATGGGCCGCGGGGGCTAGCTACGGGCCGGACAGGCCGCACGGCGGAGGCGGCGATGTGGGGCTCGGCCCGGTGACGTGTCAGCGTCCGATTGGGCGAGGGACGGTGGCGGACATAACCGGCACGCGGTGGACGTGTCCGGCGAGGCGAGGAAGGGGGAGACTAGGGTTTCATCCGCAAATTTCGGGGGGATGCACCTATTTATAGATAGAAGGAGTTAGGAGACTCCAAATTGAGCATGGTTTTCGGCCACGCGATCGTGATCAAACGACCGAGAGGATGGAGGAGGTTTAGCTGGGCTTTGGACCACTTTGGAGGGGTATTGGGCTGCAACACACACGAGGCCTTTACGGTTCCTCGGTTAACCGTTGGAGTATCAAACGAAGTCCAAATGGCACGAAACTTGACAGGCGGTCTACCGGTAGTAAACCAAGGCCGCATGACAACTCTCGGTCCAATCCGGAAATGTTTAACCCCCACACACGAAAAGAGGTAGAAAGGGACACCTGAGAAGATAGGAGCGCCGGAATGCAAAACGGACAACGGGGAAAATGCTCGGATGCATGAGACAAACACGTATGCAAATGCAATGCACATGATGACATGATATGATATGCATGAGAAAGACAACAACACACGGAGACAAAACCCGAACCCGAGGAAAATAAAATAACTTAGCGCCGGAAACGGCAAGAGTTGGAGTACATATAAGGTAAATTATATCCGGGGTGTTACAAGACCACTTCAAGGTACTGTAATGAACTCATCTTTATTTATATTGGTGTTATACTTACTGTATTCCAATTTCTCTATGGTTTATAAACTATTTTACTAGCCATAGATTCATCAAAATAAGCAAACAACACACGAAAACCAGAATCTGTCAAAAACAGAACAGTCTGTAGTAATCTGTAGCTAGCGCAAGATCTGGAGCCCCAAAAATTCTAAAATAAATTGCTGGGCATGAGGAATTTATCTATTAATCATACGCAAAATAAATTAACTAAATATCACTTTCCAAATAAACATGACAGCAGTTCGCGTGAGCGCTAAAGTTTCTGTTTTTTACAGCAAGTTCAACAAGACTTTCCCCAAGTCTTCCCAACGGTTCTACTTGGCACAAACACTAATTAAACACAAAAAACACAACAAAAACATAGGCTAGATAAATTATTTATTACTAAACAGGAGCAAAAAGTAAGGGATAAAAAAATTGGGTTGCCTCCCAACAAGCGCTATCGTTTAACGCCCCTAGCTAGGCATAACAACCAAGAATAGATCTAGGTATTGCCATCTTTGTAGGCAATCCATAAGTGGCTCTCATAATAGATTCATAAGGTAATTTAATTTTCTTTCTAGGGAAGTGTTCCATGCCTTTCCTTAATGGAAATTGGAATCTAATATTTCCTTCCTTCATATCAATAATTGCATCAATCGTTCTAAGGAAAGGTCTACCAAGAATAATAGGACATGAAGGATTGCAATCTATGTCAAGAACAATAAAATCTACGGGCACATAATTCCTATTTGCAACAATAAGAACATCATTAATTCTTCCCATAGGTTTCTTAATAGTGGAATCCGCAAGGTGCAAGTTTAGAGAGCAATCATCAAAGTCACGGAAACCTAACAAATCACACAAAGTCTTTGGAATCGTGGAAACGCTAGCACCCAAATCACATAAAGCATAGCATTAATGATCTTTAATTTTAATTTTAATAGTTGGTTCCCAGTCATCATAAAGTTTTCTAGGGATAGAAACTTCCAATTCAAGTTTTTCTTCATAAGATTGCATCAAGGCATCAACTATATGTTTAGTAAACGCTTTATTTTGACTATAAGCGTGAGGAGAATTTAGCACGGATTGCAACAAGGAAATACAATCAATCAAAGAGCAATTTTCATAGTTAAATTCCTTGAAATCCATAATAGTGGGTTTAGCAACATCTAGGGTTTTAATTTCTTCAATCCCACTTTTATCAAATTTAGCATCAAGATCAACAAATTCCGAATTCCTAGAACGCCTTCTAGGTAAAGGTGGATCATATTCAATCCCATCATTATCAAGATTCATATTGCAAAACAAAGATTTAATAGGGGACACATCAATAAATTTTAGATATTCATCTTTATTTTCATAGCAATCCGGTTTAGCGGCCATCTTATTAACTAAGGTAGCCTGCCTATCCAAAATTTCAGCAGTTAATTTCTCAAGAGGAGCAATTTGGGATCTTAAACCATCGAATTCTTTAGACATGTCATCAAGCTCTTTATTCATAAAACTCATAAAACTTTTATGTTCTTTAAGCTCGTTCTGAAGAAACTATTATGTTCAAATTGCAAGACCATGAAACCCCTGACATTGCCTTCAATCTCTTCTAATCTTTTTAGGTGAAGGTCACCAAATTTAGGTAGAGCCATCGTGACAAGCAAGCAAACTAACACACAAGCAAACAAAAAGCAAGCGGGCAAAAAGAGGCAAATAGAGAAAGAGATGGAGGATAGAGAGAGAGAGGGCGAATAAAACGGCAAGGGTGAAGTGGGGGAGAGGAAAACGAGAGGCAAATGCCAAATAATGTAATGCAGGAGATAAGGGTATGTGATGGGTACTTGGTATGTTGACTTTTGCGTAGACCTCCCCAGTAACGGCGCCAGAAATCCTTCTTGCTACCTCTTGAGCACTGCGTTGGTTTTCCTCGAAGAGGAGGGGATGATGCAGCAAAGTAGCGTAAGTATTTCCCTCAGTTTTTGAGAACCAAGGTATCAATCCAGTAGGAGGCTACGTGCGAGTCCCTCGTACATGCACAAAACAAATAAATCCTTGCAGCCAACGCAAATAGGGGTTGTCAATCCCTATAAGGCCACTTACGAGAGTGAGATCTGATAGATATGATAAGATAATTTTTTGGTATTTTTATGATAAAGATGCAAAGTAAAATAAAAGCAAAAGGAAATAACTAAGTATTGATAGATTAATATGATGAAGATAGACCCGGGGGCCATAGGTTTCAGTAGTGGCTTCTCTCAAGAGCATAAGTATTCTACGGTGGGTGAACAAATTACTGTTGAGCAATTGACAGAATTGAGCATAGTTATGAGAATATCTAGGTATGATCATGTATATAGGCATCACGTCCGAGACAAGTAGACCGACTCCTGCGTGCATCTACTACTATTACTCCACTCATCGACCACTATCCAGCATGCATCTAGAGTATTAAGTTAGAAACAGAGTAATGCCTTAAGCAAGATGACAGGATGTAGAGGGATAGACTCATGCAATATGAAGAAAACCCCATCTTGTTATCCTCGATGGCAACAATACAATATGTGCCTTGATGCCCTTACTGTCACCAGGAAAGGACACCGCAAGATTGAACCCAAAGCTAAGCACTTCTCCCATTGCAAGAAAGATCAATCTAGTAGGCCAAACCAAACTGATAATTCGAAGAGACTTGCAAAGATAACCAATCATACATTAAAGAATTAAGAGAAGATTCAAATATTGTTCATAGATAGACTTGATCATAAACCCACAATTCATCGGTCTCAACAAACACACCGCAAAAAGAATATTACATCGAATAGATCTCCACAAGAGAGGGGGAGAACTTTGTATTGAGATCCAAAAAGAGAGAAGAAGCCATCAAGCTACTAACTATAGACCCGTAGGTCTGAAGTAAACTACTCACACTTCATCGGAGGGGCTATGGTGTTGATGTAGAAGCCCTCCGTGATCGATGCCCCCTCCGGCGGAGCTCCGGAACAGGCCCCAAGATGGGATCTCGTGGATACATATAGTTGCGGCGGTGGAATTAGGGTTTTTGGCTCCGTATCTGATCTTTGGGGTACGTAGGTATATATAGGAGGAAAGAGTACGTCGGTGGAGCAACAGGGGGCCCACAAGGGTGGAGGGCGCGCCTAGGGTAGGCAGGCGCGCCCCCTACCTCGTGGCCTCCTCTTTTCTTTCTTGACATAGGGTCCAAGTCTCCCGGGTCTTGTTCGTTGAGAAAATCACGTTCCCGAAGGTTTCATTCCGTTTGGACTCCGTTTGATATTCCTTTTCTTCGAAACCCTAAAACAGGCAAAAAACTGCAATTTTGGGCCGGGCCTCCGGTTAATAGGTTAGTCCTAAAAATAATATAAAAGTGGATAATAAAGCCCAATAATGTCCAAAACAGTAGATAATATAGCATGGAGCAATCAAAAATTATAGATACGTTGGAGACGTATCACATATCACGGGGTTCGGATGCACCGGCGAAGTTTGCACCAACTCTCGAGGTGAGAAAGGGCAATGCACGGTACCGAAGAGGCTAGCAATGATGGAAGGGTGAGAGTGTGTATAATCCATGGACTCAACATTAGTCATAAAGAACTCACATACTTATTGCAAAAGTTTATTAGCCCTCGAAGCAAAGTACTACTATGCATGCCCCTAGGGGAATAGATTGGTAGGAAAAGACCATCGCTCGTCCCCGACCGCCACTCATAAGGAAGACAATCAATAAATACCTCATGCTCCGACTTCGTTACATAACGGTTCACCATACGTGCATGCTACGGGAATCACAAACCTCAACACAAGTATTTCTACAATCCACAACTACCCACTAGCATGACTCTAATATCACCATCTTTATATCGCAAAACTATTGCAAGGAATCAAACATATCATATTTAGTGATCTACAAGTTTTATGTAGGATTTTATGACTAACCATGTGAATGACCAATTCCTGTCATCTCTCTAAATATATATAAGCGAAGCAAGAGAGTTTAATTCTTTCTACAAAAGATATGCCCACGCTCTAACAAATATAAGTGAAGCAAAAGAGCATTCTACAAAAGGCGGTTTTCTATGTAAAGAGAAACAGGCAATCCAAACTTCAAATGATATAAGCGAAGCACATGAAGCATTCTATAAAGCCATACTCAAAAGATATATGTGAAGTGCAATGAGAATTCTATAAATCAACCAAGGACTATCTCATACCAGCATGGTGAATAAAATAAAAATGAAAACTAAATGCAAAAGACACTCCAAGATTGCACATATCGCATGAACGAAACGAATCCGAAAACATACCGATACTTGTTGAAGAAAGAGGGGATGCCTTCCGGGGCATCCCCAAGCTTAGACGCTTGAGTCTCCTTGAATATTTACTTGGGGTACCTCGGGAATCCCCAAGCTTGAGCTCTTGCCTCTCTTCCTTCTTCTCACATCGAGACCTTCTCGATCATTGAACACTTCATCCACACAAAACTTCAACAGAAAACTCGGTAAGATCCATTAGTATAATAAAGCAAATCACTACTCTAAGTACTGTTGCAAAACAATTCATATTTTGTTTTTGCATTGTTTCTAATTTAATATAACTTTTTCATGGCTTAATCCACTGATATAAATCATTAGTTTCATCAAAACAAGCAAACTATGCATCAAAAACAGAATCTGTCTAAAACAGAACAGTCTGTAATAATCTAAACATTCACCATACTTATGATACTTGAAAAATTCTTCCAAAATTAGGGAAAATAAAAAATTTGTATATAAATACAGTGCAAAAATAATGGGAACCATTTGACGTTCCAGCTAAAAATATAAAATCGCGCTCTACAGCCAAAGTTTCTGTCCTGCATCGTACAAACCATCAAGCAAATGTAAACATCCTAAAGGAAAACCTTGGCACATTATTTTTATAATACAATGGAATTGTACAAGGGGATAATTATTTTTATTGAAAAGTTTCTGTAATCAAGATTCACAAAGTTGCCGTGAGCATGAACAAAGTTCAAGGAGCTCTCCCACTTCAACAATGCTTGTCTTTCTCACTTTCACTTTCCTTTTTGAAAAAAATTTGCGTTCCCCTCTTTATTTTTGTTGTTTTTAACTATATAAAAGCACTCAACAGAAGTAAATGATTCTCTAAAACTTCCGGGTTGTCTCCCTGACAGCGCTTTCTTTAAAGCCATTAAGCTAGGCATATAGTGCTCAAGTAATGAATCCACCCGGATCCCAAGGTATATCAAAGCCAATTTTAATTAACAATGATTTATAATTTAATAGTGAGCACAAAGTAACATATATCATGCAACAACGAAGTCTAACTCTCTTCCTATGCATCGGCATGTCATAAAAGAACAATTCATGCACACAAAGTAAAGGCCAATGCTAGTATAAACAGTTTCTTGCAATTTTATCATGTGGGAAACATAGAGAGGTGGAGATATAGTTCCTCTCTCATAATAATTGCAAGTAGGAGCAGCAAGCACATGCATATTATACTCATCAAAATCATCATGTGTAGTAGTAAAAGGCAACCCATCAATATAATCCTTAATAAGCACAAACTTCTCCGATATAGTGTAGTTTGGAGAATTCAAAAGGATAATAGGACTATCATGCGTGGGTGCAATAGCAAAAATTTCATGTTTAACATAAGGAACTATAGCAAGTTCATATCCATAAGCATAATTAATGTTGGCATCTTGGCCACAAGCATAGCAAGCATCATCAAAAAGGGATATTTCAAAAGAATCAACGGGATCATAGCAATTATCATAGCATTCATCCTTCGGTAAGCAAGAAGGGGAATTAAACAATGTATGAGTTGAGGAGTTACTCTCATTAGAAGGTGGGCACGGGTGATCAATCCGCTCTTCCTCCTTTTGTTCTTCGCTCTCCTCCTCATCTTTTTCATCCAATGAGCTCACAGTTTCATCAATTTCTTCTTCCATAGACTCCTGCAAAATATTGGTCTCTTCTTGGACAGCGGAGACTTTCTCAATAAGTGCATTAATATCGTAATTGCATTTATAATTCTCATAACAATATTTAAGGATAGCTAAATTTTCAGGTCTATAAACCGAATCATCAAAGTCTTCAAACTCTTTAAACATAGATTCAATTTCATAAGCACCCATAAAAGCAAAAAATTCTTCTATTTGTTCCACATCATAGTAATCATATATACCATTAGCATAAGAAACTAAGGTTTTATTATAATTAAATTCGCATGAAAAGGGAAGGTGTGGAGCCTTCATCCTAGAGCAACAAGTATAATCATATCTCAAGCATAGTTGCCTAGCTTACCACTTCAATATATGAATTTGATCCCATAATAGTTTCCCTTTTGTGTCAAGCGGTAATCCCTAAAGTATTCACGTTGATCCAACGTTACTCCCATTGCATAATTGAATGGGGTTTTCTCAGGATTATTAAAGTAGTACATAATATCTTTCACATAATCAGCATCGAGGGTTTTAGGAGGTTCCCCATCTCCATGAGCAGAAAGTACACCTAATTTTTTTGGTATTTCGTGTTCCATATCCATAACTAAAGATAAAGAACAACTAAGAACAACAAATAAAAATTACTTAGTGATAAAGCAAACAAGCACACACGAGAATATTCACCCCACGCTATTGCTCCCCGGCAACGGCGCCAGAAAAAGGTCTTGATAACCCACAAGCATAGGGATCGCAACAGTTTTCGATAAGTAAGAGTGTCGAACCCAACGAGGAGCTAAAGGTAGAACAAATATTCCCTCAAGTTCTATCGACCACCGATACAACTCTACGCACGCTTGACGTTCGCTTTACCTAGAACAAGTATGAAACTAGAAGTACTTTGTAGGTGTTGTTGGATAGGTTTGCAAGATAATAAAGAGCAAGTAAATAAAAAGTAGGGGCTGTTTAGATAAAGAAATAACTAAGTTAGTTTTAGTAGAGATCTTGTTGTCACGAGAAAGTTATTTGTCCCTAGGCAATCGATAACTAGACTGGTAATCATTATTGCAATTTTATATGAGGGAGAGGCATAAGCTAACATACTTTCTCTACTTGGATCATATGCACTTATGATTGGAACTCTAGCAAGCATCCACAACTACTAAAGATCATTAAGGTAAAACCCAACCATAGCATTAAAGTATCAAGTCCTCTTTATCCCATACGCAACAACCCCCTTACTCGGGTTTGTGTTTCAGTCACTCACGCAACCCACTATAAGCGAATCATGAACGTATTGCAACACCCTACAGCGGGAATCCCTCACGCTTGCGTGACATGGAGAGCACCATAGGACAGCACCAATAATAAAACATGCAACTCAAATCAATCTTGATCATCAAATAGCCCATAGGACAAAACGGATCTACTCAAACATCATAGGATAGCCATACATCATAGGGAAATAATATATAGCGTTGAGCACCATGTTTAAGTAGAGATTACAGCGGGTAAGAGAGAGGTTACACCGGTGCATAGAGGGGGGAAGAGTTGGGGATGATGGCGGTGAAGTTGTTGGTGAAGATTGCGGTGATGATGATGGCCCCCGGTGGCACTCCGGTGCCACCAGAAGTGTGGGGGAGAGAGCCCCCCCCCTCCTTCTTCTTCTTCCTTGACCTTCTCCCTAGATGGGAGAAGGGTTTCCCCTCTGGTCCATGGCCTCCATGGCTTGGGAGGGGCGAGAGCCCCTCCGAGATTGAATCTGTCTCTGTTTCTGCGTTCTTAGATTCTACCCTTTCTCCGTTTCTTATATTCCCTGAGATCCGTAACTCCGATTGGGCTTAATTTTAACACGATCTCTATCTGGATATTAGCTTTCTTGCGGCGAAAGAAGGGCATCAACCGCCTTACAGGGTGGCTACGAGGGTCAGGGGCGCGCCCCCCTGCCTCGTGGCCCCCTCGGGCATCGTCTCGCGTGGATTTTTCTTCCTAGAAATCATATATAATCCATAAAAAATCTCCGTCAGTTTTTATCCCGTTGTGACTCCGTTTGATATGGATATTCTGCGAAACAAAAAACATGCAACAAACAGGAACTGGCACTGGGCACTGGATCAATATGTTAGTCCCAAAAATAGTATAAAAAGTTGCCAAAAGTATATGAAAGGTGTAGAATATTGGCATGGAACAATCAAAAATTATAGATACAATGGAGATGTATCATGCACGTCCACCACCAAGTCCTTGATTTCGGTCATATGATTAGTGGCTCCACTATCGAGCAACCATGATCCCCCACCGGAAGCAAACACCTACAAGAGATCAATGCTTGGTTTTAGGTACCCATTTTGTAATGGGTCCTTTGATGTTAGTAACAAGGGTCTTAGGAACCCAAATAGACCATTCAATGTACTCATAAGGAGAACCAACAAATTTAGCATAAACATGCCCATCACTAGCACGGCACAACACATAAGAAGGGTTAAACTCGCCGGCTTTGTTGGAAGGGGTGGCATTGCCCTTCTTGATACCACCACCCTTCTCATTGTTCTTCTTCTCCTTAGAAGCACCCTCTCCCTCCTTCACAAAATTTTGATTGAGAGGAGGAGGTCGTTTGGCCTTATCATTCTTCTTCTTGTTCTTGGGATGAAGTTGCTTGGGTCATGCGGATAGAAAGCTTGCTCAATGATTCTCCAAAGATTAGTGTTGACATGATTTAAATGACGTTTAAAGCGATAGACCCAAGAGTCAAAATCCTCATTTTTCACAATCTTAGGAGGAGAACCTGCATGATTTAAATGAGTGGAGGGAACCGGTCCTCCATAAGTAAGAGGAGGTTCAACATGGGCAAAGATGTTGTTTCCACTTTTACCACTAGACAAAGGAACTTTATCACTAGTAGCTTCCCCCTTGTCGGAGTTAGCATCCGTCACCTTGTTAGTGGGATCGACCACTTCCAACGGTGCGGTGGACAATTTAAGACCATCAAGAAAGTTCTGAAGCATGCCTTTGACCTCGGCCATCATGGATGTTTTCAATGTGTCCAAGGCCACATTGAACTCCTCACGTGAGACTGAGGTTCCCCCATCAGCCGTAGACGAGGACGGAATCACACTGGGGTGCTCCTCCTCACTGTCTACGGTGTCAACCATACTCTTCGGACGGAAAAGTCTTTAATAAAGAGACGAGGCTCTGATGCCAATTGAAAGGATCGATATATTTGACTAGAGGGGGGTGAATAGGCAACTAACAAATTTTAGCTTTTCTTTACCAATTTAAACTTTGCATCAAAGTAGGTTGTCTAGATATTCAACTAGGTGAGCAACCTATATGATGCAACAACAACAACAACAACAACAACAAGCACACAAGCAAGCAAGGGATGCAACACAATATAAGCTTGCACAAGTAAAGGTACGATATAACCAAGAGTGGAGCCGATGAAGACGAGGATGTGTTACCAAAGTTCCTTCCCTTTGAGAGGAAGTGCGTCTCCGTTGGAGCGGTGTGGAGGCACAATGCTCCCCAAGAAGCCACTAGGGCCACCGTATTCTCCTCAGGCCCTCACACAATGCGAGATGCCGTGATTCCACTATTGGTGCCCTTGGAGGCGGCTACAGGACCTTTACAAACAAGGTTGGGGAAATCTCCACAACTTAATTGGAGGCTCCCAACGACACCACGAAGCTTCACCACAATGGAATTTGGCTCTGCGGTGACCTCAACAGTCTAGGGTGCTCAAACACCCAAGAGTAACAAGATCCGCAAGGGATTAGTGGGGGGATCAAATTTCTCTAGGTGAAAGTGTAGATCGGGGCCTTCTCAACCAATCCCTAGAAAATCAACAAGTTTGATTGGCTAGGGAGAGAGATCGGGCGAAAATGGAGCTTAGAGCAACAATGGAGCTTAGGGATGGAAGAGGTGGTCAACTCAGAGAAGAAGACTCCCCTTATATAGTGATAGGACAAATCCAACCGTTATCCACTTACTCAGCCTGTGACTTGCGGTACTACCGCACCAAACATGCGGTACTACCGCGGGCGCGGCAGGAGCTAGACCAGCCCTGATGCGTTGAAACAAAGAGCGGTAGAACCACCGGAGCGGTACTACTGAAGGAAATATGCCCTAGAGGCAATAATAAAGTTATTATTTATTTCCTTATATCATGATAAATGTTTATTATTCATGCTAGAATTGTATTAACCGGAAACATAATACATGTGTGAATACATAGACAAACAGAGTGTCACTAGTATGCCTCTACTTGACTAGCTCGTCATCAAAGATGGTTAAGTTTCCTAACCATAGACATGAGTTGTCATTTGATTCGGGATCACATCATTAGGAGAATGATGTGATTGACATGACCCATTCCGTTAGCTTAGCACACGATCGTTTAGTATGTTGCTATTGCTTTCTTCATGACTTATACATGTTCCTATGACTATGAGATTATGCAACTCCCTTTACCGGAGGAACACTTTGTGTGCTACCAAACGTCACAACGTAACTGGATGATTATAAAGGTGCTCTACAGGTGTCTCCGAAGGTACTTGTTGGGTTGGCGTATTTCGAGATTAGGATTTGTCACTCCGATTGTCGGAGAGGTATCTCTGGGCCCTCTCGGTAATGCACATCACTTAAGCCTTGCAAGCATTGCAACTAATGAGTTAGTTGTGGGATGATGTATTACGGAACTAGTAAAGAGACTTGCTAGTAACGAGATTGAACTAGGTATTGAGATACCGACGATTGAATCTCGGGCAAGTAACATACCGATGACAAAGGGCACAACGTATGTTGTTATGCGGTCTGACCGATAAAGATCTTCATAGAATATGTAGGAGCCAATATGAGCATCCAGGTTCCGCTATTGGTTATTGACCGGAGACGTGTCTCGGTCATGTCTACATAGTTCTCGAACCCGTAGGGTCCGCACGCTTAATGTTACGATGATAGTTATATTATGAGTTTATATGTTTTGATGTACCGAAGGTTGCTCGGAGTCCCGGATGTGATCACGGACATGACGAGGAGTCTTGAAATGGTCGAGACATGAAGATTGATATATTGGAAGCCTATGTTTGGATATCAGAAGTGTTCCGAGTAAAATCGGGATTTTACCGGAGTACCGGGAGGTTACCGGAACCCCCCGGGAATCAAATGGGCCTTAGTGGGCCTAGGTGGAAGAGAGGAGAGGAGGCAAGGGCTGGCCGCGCGCCCCTCCCCCCCCCCCCCAGTCCGAATAGGACAAGGAGAGGGGGCGGCGCCCCCCTTCCTTCCTTCTCCTCCACTCCTTCCCCCCCAAGTCCTAATCCAACTAGGAAAAAGGAGGGGAGTCCTACTCCCGAGTAGGACTCCTCCTGCGCGCCTCCTCCTATGGCCGGCTGCACCCCCCCCTCCCTTGCTCCTTTATATACGGGGGCAGGGGGCACCCCATAGACACAATAATTGATCATTGATCTCTTAGCCGTGTGCGGTGCCCCCCTCCACCATAGTCCACCTCGATAATACTGTAGCGGTGCTTAGGCGAAGCCCTGCGTCGGTAGAACATCAACATCTTCACCACGTCGTCGTGTTGACGAAACTCCCCCGCAACACTTGGCTGGATCAGAGTTCGAGGGACGTCATCGGGTTGAACGTGTGCTGAACTCGGAGGTGTTGTACGTTCGGTACTTGATCGGTCGGATCGTGAAGACGTACAACTACATCAACCGCGTTGTGCTAACGCTTCTGCTTTCGGTCTACGAGGGTACGTGGACAACACTCTCCCCTCTCGTTGCTATGCATCACCATGATCTTGCGTGTGCGTAGGAAATTTTTTGAAATTACTACGTTCCCCAACAGTGGTATCAGAGCCAGGTTTTATGCGTTGATGTTATATGCATGAGTAGAACACAAGTGAGTTGTGGGCGATATAAGTCATACTGCTTACCAGCATGTCATACTTTGGTTCGGCGGTATTGTTGGATGAAGCGGCCCAGACCGACATTACGCGTACGCTTACGCGAGACTGGTTCTACCGACGTGCTTTGCACACAGGTGGCTGGCGGGTGTCAGTTTCTCCAACTTTAGTTGAACCGAGTGTGGTTACGCCCGGTCCTTGCAAAGGTTAAAACAACACCAACTTGACAAACTATCGTTATGGTTTTGATGCGTAGGTAAGAATGGTTCTTGCTAAGCCCGTAGCAGCCATGTAAAACTTGCAACAACAAAGTAGAGGACGTCTAACTTGTTTTTGCAGGGCATGTTGTGATGTGATATGGTCAAGACATGATGCTAAATTTTATTGTATGAGATGATCATGTTTTGTAACCGAGTTATCGGCAACTGGCAGGAGCCATATGGTTGTCGCTTTATTGTATGCAATGCAATCGCCCTGTAAGGCTTTACTTTATCACTAAGCGGTAGCGATAGTCGTGGAAGCATAAGATTGGCGAGATGACAACGATGCTACAATGGAGATCAAGGTGTCGCGCCGGTGACGATGGTGATCATGACGGTGCTTCAGAGATGGAGATCACAAGCACAAGATGATGATGGCCATATCATATCACTTATATTGATTGCATGTGATGTTATGCATCTTATCTTGCTTTGATTGATGGTAGCATTATAAGATGATCTCTCACTAAATTTCAAGATAGAAGTGTTCTCCCTGAGTATGCACCATTGCCAAAGTTCGTCGTGCCCAGACACCACGTGATGATCGGGTGTGATAAGCTCTACGTCCATCTACAACGGGTGCAAGCCAGTTTTGCACACGCAGAATACTCAGGTTAAACTTGATGAGCCTAGCATATGCAAATATGGCCTCGGAACACTGAGACCGAAAGGTCAAGCGTGAATCATATAGTAGATATGATCAACATAGTGATGTTCACCATTGAAAGCTACTCCATTTCACGTGATGATCGGTTATGGTTTAGTTGATTTGGATCACGTGATCACTTAGAGGATTAGAGAGATGTCTTTCTAAGTGGGAGTTCTTAAGTAATATGATTAATTGAACTTAAATTTATCATGAACTTAGTACCTAATAGTATCTTGCTTGTCTATGTTTGATTGTAGATAGATGGCCCGTGTTGTTGTTCCGTTGAATTTTAATGCGTTCCTTGAGAAAGCAAAGTTGAAAGATGATGGTAGCAATTACACAGACTGGGTCCGTAACCTGAGGATTATCCTCATTGCTGCATAGAAGAATTACGTCCTGGAAGCACCGCTGAGTGCCAGGCCTGCTGCTGATGCAACTGACGATGCTAAGAACGTCTGGCAGAGCAAAGCTGATGACTACTCGATAGTTCAGTGTGCCATGCTTTACGGCTTAGAGCCGGGACTTCAACGATGTTTTGAACGTCATGGAGCATATGAGATGTTCCAGGAGTTGAAGTTAATATTTCAAGCAAATTCCCGAATTGAGAGATATGAAGTCTCCAATAAGTTCTACAGCTGCAAGATGGAGGAGAATAGTTTTGTTAGTGAACAGATACTCAGAATGTCTGGGTACCATAATCACTTGACTCAGCAGGGAGTTAATCTTCCGGTTGATAGTGTCATTGATAGAGTTCTTCAATCATTGCCACCAAGCTACAAGAGCTTCGTGATGAACTATAATATGCAAGGGATGAATAAGACAATTCCCGAGCTCTTCGCAATGCTAAAGGCTGCGGAGGTAGAAATCAAGAAGGAGCATCAAGTGTTGATGGTCAACAAGACCACTAGTTTCAAGAAAAAGGGTAAAGGCAAGAAGAAGAGGAACTTCAAGAAGAACAGCAAGCACGTTGCTGCTCAGGAGAAGAAACCCAAGTCTGGACCTAAGCCTGAAACTGAGTGTTTCTACTGCAAGCAGACTGGTCACTGGAAGCGGAACTGCCCCAAGTATTTGGCGGATAAGAAGGATGGCAAGGTGAACAAAGGTATATGTGATATACATGTTATTGATGTGTACCTTACTAGAGCTCGCAGTAGCACCTGGGTATTTGATACTGGTTCTGTTGCTAATATTTGCAACTCGAAACAGGGACTATGGATTAAGCAAACACTGGCAAAGGACGAGGTGACGATGCGCGTGGGAAACGGTTCCAAAGTCGATGTGATCGCGGTCGGCACGCTACCTCTACATCTACCTTCGGGATTAGTATTAGACCTAAATAATTGTTATTTGGTGCCAGCGTTGAGCATGAACATTATATCTGGATCTTGTTTGATGTGAGACGGTTATTCATTTAAATCAGAGAATAATGGTTGTTCTATTTATATGAGTAATATCTTTTATGGTCATGCACCCTTGGAGAGTGGTCTATTTTTGATGAATCTCGATAGTAGTGATGCACATATTCATAATGTTGAAACCAAAAGATGTAGAGTTGATAATGATAGTGCAACTTATTTGTGGCACTGCCGTTTAGGTCATATCGGTGTAAAGCGCATGAAGAAACTCCATACTGATGGACTTTTGGAACCACTTGATTATGAATCACTTGGTACTTGCGAACCGTGCCTCATGGGCAAGATGACTAAAACGCCGTTCTCCGGTGCTATGGAGAGAGCAACAGATTTGTTGGAAATCATACATACAGATGTATGTGGTCCGATGAATGTTGAGGCTCATGGAGGATATCGTTATTTTCTCACCTTCACAGATGATTTTAGCAGATATGGATATATCTACTTAATGAAGCATAAGTCTGAAACATTTGAAAAGTTCAAAGAATTTCAGAGTGAAGTTGAAAATCATCGTAACAAGAAAATAAAGTTTCTACGATCTGATCGTGGAGGAGAATATTTGAGTTACGAGTTTGGTCTACATTTGAAACAATGCGGAATAGTTTCGCAACTCACGCCACCCGGAACACCACAGCGTAATGGTGTGTCCGGACGTTGTAATCATACTTTACTAGATATGGTGCGATCTATGATGTCTCTTACAGATTTACCGCTATCGTATTGGGGTTATGCTTTAGAGACGGCCGCATTCACGTTAAATAGGGACCATCGAAATCCGTTGAGACGATGCCTTACGAACTGTGGTTTGGCAAGAAACCAAAGTTGTCATTTCTGAAAGTTTGGGGCTGCGATGCTTATGTGAAAAAACTTCAACCTGATAAGCTCGAACCCATATCGAAGAAATGTGTCTTCATAGGATACCCAAAGGAGACTGTTGGGTACACCTTCTATCACATATCCGAAGGCAAGACATTCGTTGCTAAGAATGGATCCTTTCTATAGAAGGAGTTTCTCTCGAAAGAAGTGAGTGGGAGGAAAGTAGAACTTGATGAGGTAACTGTACCTGCTCCCTTATTTGAAAGTAGTACATCATAGAAATCGGTTTCTATGACACCTACACCAACTAGTGAGGAAGTTAATGATGATGATCATGGAACTTCAGATCAAGTTGCTACTGATCTTCGTAGATCAACCAGAGTAAGATCCGCACCAGAGTGGTACGGTAATCCTGTTCTGGAAGTCATGCTACTAGATCATGATGAACCTACAAACTATGAAGAAGCGATGGTGAGCCCAGATTCCGCAAAATGGCTTGAAGCCATGAAATCTGAGATGGGATCCATGTATGAGAACAAAGTGTGGGCTTTGGTTGACTTGCCCGTTGATCGGCAAGAAATTGAGAATAAATGGATCTTCAAGAAGAAGACTAACGCTAACGGTAATGTTACTGTCTACAAAGCTCGACTTGTTGCGAAAGTTCTTCGACAAGTTCAAGGGATTGACTACGATGAGACCTTCTCACCCGTAGCGATGCTTAAGTCTGTCCGGATCATGTTAGCAATTGTCGCGTTTTATGATTATGAAATATGGAAGATGGATGTGAAAACTGCATTTCTGAATGGATTTTTGGAAGAAGAGTTGTATATGATGCAACCGGAAGGTTTTGTCGATCCAAAGGGAGCTAACAAAGTGTGCAAGCTCCAGCGATCCATTTATGGACTGGTGCAAGCCTGTCGGAGTTGGAATAAACGCTTTGATAGTGTGATCAAAGCATTTGGTTTTATACAGACTTTTGGAGAAGCCTGTATTTACAAGAAAGTGAGTGGGAGCTCTGTAGCATTTCTGATATTATATGTGGATGACATATTGCTGATTGGAAATGATATAGATTTTCTGGATAGCATAAAGGGATACTTGTATAAGAGTTTTTCAATGAAAGACCTCGGTGAAGCTGCTTACATATTGGGCATCAAGATCTATAGAGATAGATCAAGACGCTTAATTGGACTTTCACAAAGCACATACCTTGACAAAGTTTTGAAGAAGTTCAAAATGGATCAAGCAAAGAAAGGGTTCTTGCCTGTGTTACAAGGTGTGAAGTTGAGTAAGACTCAATGCCCGACCACTGCAGAAGATAGAGAGAAAATGAAAGATGTTCCCTATGCTTCAGCCATAGGCTCTATCATGTATGCAATGATGTGTACCAGACCTGATGTGTGCCTTGCTATAAGTCTAGCAGGGAGGTACCAAAGTAATCCAGGAGTGGATCACTGGACAGCGGTCAAGAACATCCTGAAGTACCTGAAAAGGACTAAGGATATGTTTCTCGTTTATGGAGGTGACAAAGAGCTCATCGTAAATGGTTACGTTGATGCAAGCTTTGACACTGATCCAGACGATTCTTAATCGCAAACTAGATACATGTTTACATTGAACGGAGGAGCTGTCAGTTGGTGCAGTTCTAAACAAAGCGTCGTGGCAGGATCTACATGTGAAGCGGAGTACATAGCTTCTTCGGAAGCAGCAAATGAAGGAGTCTATATGAAGGAGTTCATACCCGATCTAGGTGTCATACCTAGTGCATTGGGTCCAATGAAAATCTTTTGTGACAATACTGGTGCAATTGCCTTGGCGAAGGAATCCAGATTTCACAAGAGAACCAAGCACATCAAGAAAAGCTCCAATTCCATCCGGGATCTAGTCCAGGTGGGAGACATAGAAATTTGCAAGATACATGCGGATCTGAATGTTGCAGACCCGTTGACTAAGCCTCTTCCACGAGCAAAACATGATCAACACCAAGGCTCCATGGGTGTTAGAATCATTACTGTGTAATCTAGATTATTGACTCTAGTGCAAGTGGGAGACTGAAGGAAATATGCCCTAGAGGCAATAATAAAGTTATTATTTATTTCCTTATATCATGATAAATGTTTATTATTCATGCTAGAATTGTATTAACCGGAAACATAATACATGTGTGAATACATAGACAAACAGAGTGTCACTAGTATGCCTCTACTTGACTAGCTCGTTGATCAAAGATGGTTAAGTTTCCTAACCATAGACATGAGTTGTCATTTGATTAACGGGATCACATCATTAGGGGAATGATGTGATTGACATGACCCATTCCGTTAGCTTAGCACACGATCGTTTAGTATGTTGCTATTGCTTTCTTCATGACTTATACATGTTCCTATGACTATGAGATTATGAAACTCCCTTTACCGGAGGAACACTTTGTGTGCTACCAAACGTCACAACGTAACTGGATGATTATAAAGGTGCTCTACAGGTGTCTCCGAAGGTACTTGTTGGGTTGGCGTATTTCAAGATTAGGATTTGTCACTCCGATTGTCGGAGAGGTATCTCTGGGCCCTCTCGGTAATGCACATCACTTAAGCCTTGCCAGCATTGCAACTAATGAGTTAGTTGCGTGATGATGTATTACGGAACGAGTAAAGAAACTTGCTAGTAACGAGATTGAACTAGGTATTGAGATACCGACGATCGAATCTCGGGCAAGTAACATACCGAGACAAAGGGAACAACGTATGTTGTTATGCGGTCTGACCGATAAAGATCTTCGTAGAATATGTAGGAGCCAATATGAGCATCCAGGTTCCTCTATAGGTTATTGACCGGAGACGTGTCTCGGTCATGTCTACATAGTTCTCGAACCCGTAGGGTCCGCACGCTTAACGTTACGATGACAGTTATATTATGAGTTTATATGTTTTGGTGTACCGAAGGTTGTTCGGAGTCCCGGATGTGATCACGGACATGATGAGGAGTCTCGAATGGTCGAGACATGAAGATTGATATATTGGAATCCTATGTTTGGATATCGGAAGTGTTCCGGATAAAAACGGGATTTTAGCGGAGTACCGAGAGGTTACCGGAACCCCCCGGGAATCAAATGGGCCTTAGTGGGCCTAGGTGGAAGAGAGGAGAGGAGGCAAGGGCTGGCCACGCGCCCCTCCCCCCCTAGTCCGAATAGGACAAGGAGAGGGGGCGGCGCCCCCCCCCCCCTTCCTTCCTTCTCCTCCACTCCTCCCCCCCCCCAAGTCCTAATCCAACTAGGAAAAAGGAGGGGAGTCCTACTCCCGGTGGGAGTAGGACTCCTCCTGCGCGCCTCCTCCTATGGCCGGCCGCACCCTCCCCCTTGCTCCTTTATATACGGGGGCAGGGGGCACCCCATAGACACAACAATTGATCATTGATCTCTTAGCCGTGTGCGGTGCCCCCCTCCACCATAGTCCACCTCGATAATACTGTAGCGGTGCTTAGGCGAAGCCCTGCGTCGGTAGAACATCAAAATTATCACCACGCCGTCGTGCTGACGAAACTCTCCCTCAACACTCGGCTGGATCGGAGTTCGAGGGACGTCATCGGGCTGAACGTGTGCTAAACTCGGAGGTGTCATACGTTCGGTACTTGATCGGTCGGATCGTGAAGACGTACGACTACATCAACCGTGTTGTGCTAACGCTTCCGCTTTCGGTCTACGAGGATACGTGGACAACACTCTCCCCTCTTGTTGCTATGCATCACCATGATCTTGCGTGTGTGTAGGAATTTTTTTGAAATTACTACGTTCCCCAACAACTACCGCTCCAGGATTTGTCTGGGCTGGGAAGGCACGGACGAATAAAAATACATCCGTGGCTACTTCCGCTGAGAAACGATATGTGCAAAATTCCGACACGATACTACCGCACACCTGGAGCGGTACTACCGCGTAGGGCGCGGATGTAAAAAATTACATCCGCCCCTACTTCTACTTGTGCTGCTCTACCCGGCCTGAGGCCACGGTACTACCGCGCCCATGGAGCGGTACTACTGCAAGGGCCTGTGGTACTACCGCGTCCCTGGCCAGTACTACCGTGAGCCTCTGTGATACTACTGCTCCCATGGGCAGTACTACCGCATGCCACAGCACAAAAAGCACTAGGAGTCCTTCATTTTGTAGTGACACAGATAAATAGTGATTGCTCCAAAGAGCCAAAGGAAAGGTGGTGCAAAAGGAACAGACGCGTACGTGATGGTTCCACCCAAACCTTTCCAAAGAGGACCCCCTCTTAATAGTACGGCTTTCCTACGACTCAAATCCACCGAAAAGAAACGTATAAGAAACTCCGTCTTCACTAGACTCTGAGTGGAAACGAATCATCTTGTGCCTAAACATGAGATATCTGAAATGCTCAATGCACACGATTAGTCCGCAAATGCATTGTCATCAATCACCAAAACCACTTAGTGATAAATATGCCCTTACACATGGGCAATAACATCTCTACTTTTATCTCTATGTTTGTTATATTATGTGCTGAACTTTGTTGTATTGTTTGATGAACAATTTGTGTTGCATTTTATTTTGTGGATTTGATGAACTATGTAATAATTTGATATTGTGGACTGATGAAATTGTTATTATGTTTGTTTTGGATTTATTTGAGACGAGTTTGATATTATTTGTATGTACTATTTATGCAATTGTGGAAAGGAGCAGTAGTTCCCTATTTACACCTTATTGTAGAGTTGTTGTTGGAGATAAGCATCTTTTGATACTCTAAATACCATTTTGGTGCCCCAATTTTACTCCAAGCTGTTTCTCGTGCCCTATTATAGGGCTGCTACTAGAGATGCTCTAAGCATTGGAGATGGTGTGCTTGCTTGTTAACTTTAGAGGCGCTGAGGTGGTGGCTCCATGTCATTTTTGTGAATTTTATGCAGCATTCTGTAAAAATATCCGTCCGATCAACTTGGTCACAACTGTTGGATTGAAATCTAATCCATTGTCTACAACATCGTCCTCCTCGTGAAACCTGACCAACCCGACCCTAGCCTAACTCCACGCCACCCCATGGTTGGCGACGCCATAGACATCTGCCTTGCATCATGTTCTACTCGAGCCTCCCCCTCCCTCTAAGCTCTGCCGCACCAACGAACCTCCTCAACCCGCAACCTGAACCTGCCAAGCCTTTGACTCACCTCCGCCGGTGACGCGTGGCATCTCGGTCTCAATCTCGGGGCTACACCGCACTGTCCTAGCGATTCGACTGGTACCTTAAATTTTTTCAGGAACGTGAAGAATAGCAAACACATCATTTTCTCTTATCGTGTATAAGTTTAAATAATAATAATAAACAACAATATGAAAACTGTTGCTATAATAACAAAGTCACAAGGTGCATGCATGCTGAAAGTTGATCAATGCTTGTAGATGGAACCATAATTAAGGGCATGCACTGTGGAACAAAATCAGCTAATATATCTCTTGGGCACCTAAAGTTTATGTTATACCTACGTGCCAAAAGCAGCTTATGTTATGTAGATTTAACACTAAGCACAACTTATACTACCAGGGGCAGGGTCAGAAACTAGACATAGTGAAGGCCAAGTTAAAAAGGTTAAACAATTGCACTACGAATCACACATGCTAATCAGATCACATGAAAAATGGCAATGAAATCTTTCTTGTGAGTCTCACCTGCTCCACGATCGCATTATTTGAACGGGAACCAGTTGATGATTTACGCACGACAAGATAAATTTAATTAAATAATATTTCACAATCTCTTCTACAATGATATGTATGACTTATGGCATATCTTAGAGGTTTAATGAAGAAAAATGAGAAGAAAGACTAATATAGCACATGCAAGCAACTCGCAATCTCCGTGATTCTAGCATATCAACTAATTAACACAGCCATAACTTGTAATCTTGATTAGGGCGCTCCAATGCATTGGTTCTTATCGCTTATCTTAGGTCGTAGATGAAAATTAGAGACAACCACCCCAATGCATTTTTTCTTATATGTTGTAACTAAGTGTACGACACTTAATTAGTTTAGGGATAATGCTAGCATTTCTACATTATGGCCTAATTATAGAGAGAAGGAAAGAAGAGAAACACAGGGAGAGAAAGCCAATGAGAGTTATTGAACCCATGAGAGGACGTGCACCTTGAAGACAAGAGTTTCTAACAAGCTTTTGCAAGGTATTAATTCCAGTTTTTAGACCGGATCAAAATCAAGTTGCAACATAGAACACTTATAATAAAAATAGGCATCGGTATGAGGGCTTCATTCTTGCAACCATATACTTGTGAACGGGGTCATCATGATATTAATTTGTGCCCTGGAAGACACCCGTCAAGATGTGCTTGTAATGTATCGAAGCGGTGGATGTGTCCAAATTATGTCTTAACCGGAACGTCATCAAGAGTTAGTTTTCCAACTGAAAGCCCTATCCGCCGCACGGGGCTGCCTCGATAATTAATATTGAATCATACTAAAGCATCGGGCATTTAATGACTACACCTCTTGTATCCCCAGAGATAGGATTCATGCTACCATACTAGCCTTTTTGTCAATGGTGTTAACCTTTTTGCCATTGGTGTTCAGAATAGCACTTCACGGTCGCTCTGTTGTTAACCTCTCTGTGGCTCGATCTTCGAGATCCTGGGTACCTATAGGGATGAAGATCGCGAACAAGACAAGAAGCAACTACGAAGCAATTTTATTCCACACATACGAGAAGTTAGCTCAAAGTCATTCCATCAATCCCTTCAATAAGCACATAATGTTGCAAGGGTATGCCTTAACCCATGACCTTATCGAATTACTCACACATGGTGATTAGATCTCAAGAAGAAATCATTGACACATCATGGCAAATACTTTATTGATAATATGTCTTTCCATGGTTGTCGGATGCGATACACTATTACAAGGTATGACTAACTTGGTGGTGAATGATGTGGTGATGGTGAGGGTGGAGGCTATGGAGGTGGAGATAGAAATAGCGGTGACTAGGATTTTTGGATGCCACTGTTAATGAAGATGGAGGTCTCGCGAATTGCTCTAATCTGATTCTGGTGCTGGCCCTCTAATGAAAGTTGGGGGGTATGACACCACGGTGCGACAGGCACCTGGTACGAGAGTTGGTATGAGCACATGCGCTCATACCAGACACCATCTTGCGCTCTGGATCAAGTCTTGCGCCTTCCACTTGGCTCCTCTTATCTCATATTTGCTCGTTTCTATACATGCACTTAATTTAGTCGATGTATAGCCCATTTTCTTGTGGAAACAAAATAAAGATAGGGTTTCAGAACCCTTTGCATTTATTAGTCATTAGCATGAATATCGGAGAAAATATCTTGTTTTTATGAAATAAACCGGCTTAAACTTAGGTGTGATGAGCGTAAAAATAACACTCATCATTTTCACTACTTTTTGCTCTTTTTAAGTTACTTGTAATTTACAACTACTATCTATTTTACTGCTTTGTGTTGTTGTGCTGCTACATACATCACTCCATCCACTACATTTCCATTTCTACTAATAATTCCTTTAAGCAAGTACTTGTTTCATGTATGGTTGAATTGACAACTCAACTGCCAAAGCTTATAAGTATGCACTCACTCCCATCGTGAATACAAATTAGGGTTGTAATACTTCCCAACGAAGACCGTTGCGATCCCTTTTAACAACAAATGGTGACTTCAATTTGGTGGTGCTTCACGAGTACCCAATCCTAAGCTTCGTGATGAGAACCCTAGGTCTAACCCTGTTGGTCATGCTCGACAATGGTTGTGTATTTGCGTCATTAACCTTGTTGAAGGCATTGCTCAAACTTGATCTTTACAATGAAAGCCCAGGATCTGCCATTGGGGGTTGGATCTAGTAACGACGGTGCTTCAGTGATGTTCCCTTTTGGGAGGCGTTGTTGCTGGAGAACATTTCCTTTTATTTTTGTGGGAAAAATCTTTCGATCTATTCAGCAAACATCATGGCAAGCAATATAAATTACATTCATGTCTGTGGACCACCTAGCGATGACTACAAGCACTGGAGCGAGCCGAAGGCGCGCCACCGTCATTGCCCCTCCTTCACCTGAGCTCGGAAAACCTTGTTGTAGTAGACCACAAGAAGTTGTTGTGATAAGGCCCCAACGAACTAGCGCACTAGAGAAAGAACCATCGTTGATAAAGGGAAGCATAGACCTATAGAAGCAAGAATGCATACGAACAAACACCAGATCCAAGCAGATCCAACGAAGACAAAAATCGACCGAATCAAGATCCGCTGGAGACACGCCTCCACATGCCCTCTAACGATGCTAGATGCACCGTTGGTACGGGGCTAGGCAGGGAGAACATTATTCCAACTTAGGGAGCCACCACCGTCTCACCTTCCTGAGCAGGACATAAAACCTAAAGAAAGAAAAAGAAACCTAAAATTTGTGTTGCTGCTAGAACCTTTCTTGTTATCCTTGTGATGTCAAGAGATGGTTGGTGTGGCTGGCTGTTGTTCTAGTTTACTAATCGCTTTCCCCCCGTCTAGGCATAGCTTCAACTTTGCTCTTTCGCGGCATAACTCTCTCTCTCTGTGTGTGTGTGTGTGTGTGTGTGTGTGTATGTGTGTGTGTGGATTGTGTACATCCTAGTCATGTAAAAGTTGTGTATGTGTGAGTCAATAAATCCATTTTTGTTAAAGAAAATGACCCTTTTCCATTATATGGAAATGTTGTAGAATGATCGTGTAATCGTTGGGCTAGGTGCTTGGTTAGGGAGCTCTTAAAGTTACTAGATGAGGCCCCGCGCGTTGCTGCGAAAACCTTGCTAAAAATGGAAACCTTGCTAAAAATGCAAAAATAGTTGCTACCGAAACATCTAAAACTAATGGAAAGCAAATGTAAGCTTAATATATATATAAAGCATATAAAAAGTAATAAAATGAATTGCAGTTCAAAGAATGTTATTTCTAACAAAATATGTGAAGGATGGACTCTAATGGAAGCAGACTTATGACTAACATGCATGAACCGATGATGTGGTAGCATTGCATATACAGAATAATGCAAAAATAATATTGTATGGAATGCACACATAAGTTGCTTATGTGCCATGATTGCATGGCTAGAAAAAATAGGTAGTGAATTAGGACGGTCATAGTGCGAAGTAACTTAGGCTGGTTGTAATGGGAGTATCATAGTTAGTATCATGCATGCCAAGTAGGCAATTTTGATGATGTGGCATAGAATTAAATGAAGAAAGAGATGGTTGAGTATCATACAATGATACCGTATCATAATAAATGCAATGCTACTATGTGTCATGCATGGCAATAAATAAAGTCATCTATGATACTAGTACATGATACTATGCATTAGGGAGGTAGTATCATACACTAGTACCATATGCATGATACTAACTTATGATACTACCCATTACAAGCAGCCTTATAGACTAGTAACATGCATATATTACTAGTCTATCTTACTACCTCCATAATGGGTAGTAACATATGTATGGTATCATGCAGGCCTTCATTTATTTAGATGTGGACTAATTTTTCCACGGGGTGTTTATGTATGGTAACATGGTGTTACCATAAATATCTCTCTTCTCAGTAATTACTTGCCACATAATCCAACTTGCATCGGGGTATGTTATGTTACTACTCCCATTATGATTAGCCTTATAGCTATTTAGAAATAGAAGAAGAAAATGTGAAGGATGAGCTCTAATGAAAACAAAATTATGACTAACATGCATGAGTTGATGATGTGGCATCATTATTTATGTATAGAGTAATACAAAAAATATAATTTATGGCTTGCATGCATGAGTTGTTCATGTGGCATGGTTGCATGACTATAAAAAAGTTGTATTGGGTTGTACTCCCTCCATCTGGGTTTATTAGGCCTCACAGCAGCACAAGCATGTCCATTTTTATAAGGTCTCGCTTTGGGAAGCTACATGCATACAACCTTCGTCCGGGTTTATTAGGCCTAAGAGCAACCCAATCATGTTCATTCTTATAAGGCCTTGCTTTCGAAATCAACATGCATGCAACCATTTCATTGGCTGTAGCAAGAGGCATTGTTGCTAGTCCCATGACTAAATAATAAATACGGTGCATGCATGCTTTTTCATTGTCTGCTGTGAGAGCTGGCATGTGAGAAAGTGTATTGGGAGTGGGACGGAAGGATTAATGTGAGCAAATTATTATGTGCCTTGGTCCAAGAGAAATGGTCTCCGGGCCCATGAGCAAACTATGTGCCTTGGTCCAAGAGAAGTGGTCTTCGGGCCCAATAAACCCAGACGGAGGGAGTACAAACTAACAGCCGGCTGCAACACGTACTCCTAGAGACTTTGTGGAGCGGAAGGTGGACCATGTATCAATAAAGTAGTACTTATTTACATCTAACTATTGTACTTATCGCCTATAAGCCTAACTATAGATGATATGACAACGTCATATAACCAACAGTTGGTTGTACCATTAGCCACACTCTGATTAGAGCAAGTACTACAATAGGATGATGTAGGTGGGCTGTAAGCCTTTAATATATTCTGGATGAGTTGGAGGAGAGAGAGGAGGAAAGAGAAGGGAAGCAGGCTACTGATTAACAACCGACTGCAGCACGTGCTCTTAGACATGTTGTGAGAGAAGGAGGTGGGCCATGTATCAAAAAAGTAGTACATATATCTATATGCAACTATTGTATTTGTCAGCTATAAGGTTGGCTATAGATGATGTGGCAAGACCACATAGCCAACAGCTAGCTATACAATTAACCATGCTCTTAGTAGCCAGATGCAGCACGAGCCCCAAGACACTATAAGAGGTTATAACCCCTCCCAATGATCCACCTTGTACAGGTGCTAAGGCTGCCATGTAGGCAAAAAATCTGACGTGGCAAGGCAATTAAGAGGAGAGAGATGTGTATGATGACTCAGGAAGAAACAATGCCAAGCACGAAAACCTAGGCAAGACACTTAAATGAAAAAAAAACACAAATGCATGAAGAACTTTAGTTGCAAAATCATTAAATGAAGGATGCTTAGCACCAATAAGTTAAGCACCTATACATTGTAGGCTTTAGTTGCTAAAGTTTTTAATATGCTTAGCACCTCATGTAAGCACCAATGCATTGAGGTTGTCTAAAGTATAGTACACAATCAAAATTTACGATTGTACATGACGGTTATAGGTTGGCTCTAAATGACATGACAACTCCTTGTAGGTAGTCAATTGTTGTTTGTATGATTAACCATGCTCTTAGAGATAGAGGATTCAAGGTCATTTAACTTGCCTCGTTTTGTTCTCTTGGTCTATCTTTCTTGTGATGTAAAAGTTAATCTTGTCAACCTAATGCCTATACAATGCAGACTATTCACCCGTTTGGTCAGAACAAAAACCATGATAACCCAAGTATGCAAATCGGCATGTGTTCTATATTTTGACACGGCACATTTCGCTATCACAACTCTTCCTTCCAAAGCCCTCAAACTGCAGCGTGAAAGAAAGAACAAACAACACCGAGTTAGCAGCTACTCTAGTACTCCCTCCGTAAAGAAATATAAAAGTGTTTAGATACTAAAGTAGTGATCTAAATGCTCTTATATTTCTTTACAGAGGAAGTAATAAACATGTAAATCAATCCAAACCAACCACGACGACCACTGCATATAATTAGCATGTACTACGTACATAATTAGCAGGTGCAGTAGAATAGAAGATGCAGACCTGGTGACGCAGATCGGGGCGCAGAGCCAGAAAACGTCACTAGTGACGACTGCGCTATGCTGTGCTGGCTAAATGTCTATGCTACGTAGAGTACGACTCTCCTCTCCTCTCCTCGGGATAAGCCAACGCTACGGCGGTAGCAGTAGACCGGAAGCTGCTGATCCCACAGCTGGGACGGCGACGCGACTCCCGCATTTTAAAACGCAGATCGCCGATCTGAAGTGAGCTTAGCACTAGTTTAGTCGGGGGCGGGGGTTAGGCGATAATCATGTTTAATGCATGCCCTAGTCGGTTGGCTGGGGGCAAATCTCCTGTTTTTCTACTGTGATTGATGATGGACGCGGGAGTGCTGCATGCATGCTAGTCGCGGATTCCTGCATGCAGACAGGCGTATGGATGAACTGTCATGGATTCTTCACAGAGTTCGGCATGCACGCACGCGCAAAGGACACACGAGCATATATCACACCATCTCACGCTGGCTGATGCCCGCCAGCTCGGGGAACGGAGGTGTGAACTTCTGTGATCTTGAAAAGGTGCTTGTATTTCACAAAATAGGTGGCGCCTTGTGCACACTCTGTCAGTCTTGTAACACTTTTAGTGTCAATATTATTTTAAATATTTTCAGATTGAGAACAACTAGAAAATTATGTGCGTAGATTTGTCCAAAAGGTTATTTCATAAAAAATATTTCTATTTTTATTTCTTAAGTATTATACATTTTTTTCTGTCGAAAAGAAGATCGAAACCCCGGCATCTGCATCATTGTGATGCATACAAAGTTGATGCAATGCGACAAAGCCAAAGTTACCAACAAATGGAGAGTACAAAGATCAGGCAACTACAACATAACCAATACAAGATATGAACTTAACAACTTTGACCAACCGCGACAACGTTTTCAAGAGGATATAAACGATCTCGTGCCACCATCGCCACGTCTGGTCGGAGACGACCTGGACAAGGATTTTCATCCTAATTGCAATGACCAACCAATGAAGGCCAGCACATCGGCAAGCAAACAGCGCCCTTCAACAAGGTCACGCCACAAGTTCGTCGTTATCAAGCCCGACCAATAACCAGAACAAGGATTTTCACCCCAAACATGAAGTGTGGTGTTCCAATCATTGTCTTGATGATAGATCTTCTGAAACATATGCTTGAAAGAAACATGTGACCAAATTTACATGGCCGTGTCAATATCTATCCATAACGTCAGTTCTTTATGAACTGAAGAAAGCAGTTCATCTTACCCGGAGCATCGAGCGTTGTCTGCTCAATGACCTTTGTCCCAACATATAATCAAACTATTTGAAATGGTTGATGCCACTTGGAACCATGTGCCGATTTGTTGGTGTGAAGCGGTGGTAGATGGGAGTACGCGCACTTTGTACGTACTAATATTAGAAACACGTTCACTCTGGGAGATCTAGATTTCCTCATAACCTTCCAATGAGAGAATGGCACGGGAACATATTCCGGAGGAAGAAAAGCGTGTAGCAGAACGAGTGGTTCATACTTCATACGCGAGGTCTTTAGGCAGGAATGACACACGAGGATCAGTCACCAGCATCAATCAACGTACTAGACCGGATCAACTAATGTGAAAGTATAGTACACTGGCAACACCACTTTTTTGTGTGGGGAGCAACACTTTGAGTACACACACCTACAAACCTACTGGTAAGAAATCTACAATATAGGTCAGATGCTACCAAGTAGGAGTAAATATATGCGCCTCCCCAAAAGAGAGGCACACAGAGCATTGAGAATGCATAATTAAAGAGGCGATAGAAGGCGAGGAATAGATCCTACCTAAAATGCACAAAAAGTGCATGCTTGCCATGCTCTTGCTCTACGAAGATTCTTATGCAGATAGCAAGTTGGGAGATTTTTTTTTTCTTCTTCTATTCTGTGCAGCTAGGTTGCAAAAGTGAGAGATTGGAATCTCATGCGTTCTACTGCTGCTGGAACAGCACACTGTCCTATCCTCTCTCCTGTCTAGTGGGATAAACTGTTCTTCAGTTGTAAATTCGCACTTGCATGCGATCGACTGATTGCATAATATTTTCACTGTTGATTGAGACAAGGGAATGGCATGCTTCCTTTTCTTCTTGTTCCTATTGACAGCTAAGTTGCTTGCGCGGCTGGGTGGGTAGTAGATACTACACCATGTTTGTACTTAGGAAAAGGTCGATTTATGTCGATCAACTATTTTCTGAATTAGTTTTGGTCCATAAACTCTATACTAGACAAGAACCATAACCTAGGCAAGGTAACAATGATTTGACCAATGGTGCCCGTGTTTTCGCGAATGTGACCTTGGTAGTTGATGAATAGATCGGAAGTTTTCCTCGCAAAAACAAAGACAACCCAGTAATTAAGCACAAAAGAATTAATTTTGCAGAGAAAGAATCAGTGGCGATTGAAATTTAGGCAAGGAAATTCTGTCAGAAGTATTGTTGAAAATAGGCCTAGAAAATTTCAGGGAAAAGTTGATCCAAAAAGTACAGAGAATTCAAGAGATTCTAAAAAAGCAAAGTAAACAAGAAATTTAGGCAAGGAGATTTTGTCAGAAGTATTGTTGAAAATAGGATTTAATATATATATATATATATATATATATATATATATGGAATTAAGATATCATGGATTGCTTGGAATATATGATGATGATTAGATTTGAGCGTACATGGGAAGTATTACACGCACCTACAAATGTGTCGAAAGTAAAATGTGGTAGTAGACCAAACACGTCCTAGCTACAACTTAGGTTCTTAGACAAGAATCAGTATATAGAGATTTGAGATGTCGCGAGCATAGAATGATCTCAAGTACAACGCACATGTACATGTGTCACACTCAGAAAATTCGATCACCACCACCACCACGAGTTAGTCGTCTACGTACCCGCAGTTTCCTCTCCATCTTTTCTGCTGTATTTCCATGGCGTCCGGAAGAAGAGATCAGGACCCGTATCAACGGCTCCCAGCCAAAAGTAGATCGAAAGCAGCAACCAAAGGGAGACGGTTCAACGATTGATGTAACCTGCCACCTGCTGCAAGCCATGCGTACTTTGGCTGCTCCATTCTCAGAGTGCAAATGATGACCAATAAGCCAAGGGAGGAACTTTCCTCCACAACACCCCTTAATTCTGGTAAGAAAGCACAATAATTAGATAAAATACTACGTAAGCATTTTAAAAACAGTTCTGCTAAAGCACATCTAGGTAGTAAACACGTAAATTTCTGTACATCCATTCGATGCACTTTTAGATATTTTGGTAAGTCTAAATACACTTTCAAAAAGTGTATATTATTTCCCGCAAAAAATAGGCGTATATTCAACCACTGTATTAAACATGGATTTTTTAAACAATTTTGTGACACTTTAACATTGAGTTGTTAATCTTTTAAAAATCAAGAAATGGTGATAAAACTCATCCTTTCGCACAGCTATGTTGCTTATAGAAATGGCAGGGGTGAGTACCCTAGCCGCTAGAGACGGCATGGAATTGGTTTTGGAGCACTTGCAAGGGTATTAAAGTGTTGTCAGTGAGTTTAGTTTGAACATTTGAAGTGGTATATAAAATTTTGCCTGTAAAAAGAAATAAGGACTCAAACCGAGAGAACTTTATTTTCAATCGTGGGCATAGTGTGTACACAGGGGTATTCGCTTTTCCTTGCAAATTTAGGTACGTTAAGGCAGCCTCCTGAAGACATAGGTCAAACATCCTAGCTTAAGATTATAGTGGAAGAAAAGAAGAAAAGGAAACATGATTTGTATGCATCACCAACCAGGTTTCATGGGCATTGCACAGAAAGGGCTAGGAGTGAACATCATGGTATAACTTTTTTGCCTATAATTCATTCCCAAACATTAGGGTTTCTCTCTCCCTGCTGTCTCTAGCGGCTAGGGAACTCATCCCTTCAAGCTTCGCCCATGAGCCCATGGATCCACCTCCCCTCTGCCTGCCGCTTAGGCGGCCGGTGGCGGGGAGGAGGATCTTGGTGCCTCGGCTCTGACTAGTAGTTTAGGTTAGATTTTTGTTCTCACGAGGGCAGTGCTCTGGCGGATGGCAGCGCTTCATCTTCAAGTTGGTGTTACGGGCTTCAGTCCTCCTCGTGTTGGTCCTTTATGATGGAGTCGGCGGAGTTTCGATGTAGATACCTACCGTCTTCTTGAGGCAGTGAGGTTAGGGTTTCTCGTCGTGTGTACGCTCACGCGAGATTTGGCGTTAGCCACTTCGGATCAATTCAAAGGTTCAATGACGACGACTGCGGCTCTGGGGAGCTAGTCCTTAGGGCCACGTGCACGTAGACTTCCCGGTTGTCATCGACACGGTCAAGCCGGCTCCGGTAGGAGAGCGGCGACTGCAGCTCATTTTGGCAGCGGCAGTGGTTGTTCGGTGGTGCAGGATCCTTAATGTAATTTTTATTATGATAATTCTTATGAACCTTTTTAATAGATCTAGGGTCCTTTTTCGCAAAAGGAACTTTTTTGCCTATAAAATAATTAAAAGATATACTCTGTTGTGGAAATATGCTCATGCCAAATGTGTTTTATATGATTTTTCATCTGGACATACCTGAATACATTTTATACGTATTACGGCTCAAACATAGAGAAGTTTGAGTATGCTTTTTCAATCAATGCTGGTAATGTGTGTATACAAAGTTATTTTCGTTTTCTCGCAAATTTAGGTACTCTACAACATTCTCCCGAGGACATAGGTCAAACATGCTAGCTTAAGACTACAGTGGAAGAAAGGAAAAGGAAACATGATTTACGTAGCAGAAGTAGGTTTCATGGGCATTGCACAAAAAAGGGCTAGGAGTGCTTTGATCATGGACCCTTTTCTAGGATGGATAAAAGCTAGACACGAACATCACATAATTTAACCCACTTTTCTTGCCTTTTTTTCCTGCCTCCTGCTTTGATGATGTCTATGTGTAAATCAAGACCTTTGAGTAGAGTCGGCAAAAGCAAAGGAGGGCGGCTCAATCTTCCTCTACCTAGCTAGCTAGGAGGACCATGCTCATTTCCACTTCGTTTGCTACTTTGCAAGAAAGCCTTACCAGGTAAGCATTCTCGGCCGTCCCTTCCTCACACACTTGGCTTTGTACCATGCACCAAAAGGGGCAAATGGATGTGCACGAGTGCTACTATACCTGGGACCTTTCCTTTCCTAGGGCTGATCATGGGTTTGCTTAGATATGCATGCCTTGGATTGCGCGTGTGTGTGTTCCTTTTGTACGACAAACTAATTAAGTGCGTCGCCGTTCCTTTTCTTCTGCTGCTGCTGCTTTTGCTCTCCTTTACATGTCAAAAACAAATTCATCACAAATGCTACACTGGCATATGGGCCACTTATGTATGAGAGGGCATATGCATATTGTTAAGCGTTTCACAGATTAATCAAGTACTCCCTCCGGTCCTTTTTAGTTCGCATATAAGATTTGTCTGAAGTCAAACCTCGTAAACTTTGACCAAGTTTATAAAAAAATACAAACATTTAGAATGTGAAATCAACAACATTAGATGCGTCATGACTTTATTTTTCATATTGTATAAATTTAGCATTATAGATGTTAATATTTTTTCATATAAATATGGTCAAACTTTACGAAGTTTGACTTCAGACAATCCTTATATGCAGAGTAAAAAGGACCGGAGGGAGTATATGTACAGGCTGTCCTTCCTTTCTTCATCCATGTATAAACTAAGTTTGTCATTACCAACGTGTGCATAATTTAACATAACATATAGGGTTTCGTACTTTGCCAGTGAGATCTCCCTCCAGATGGTTTTTGTCCTAGGAATCAAATCCCAAGGAAGATTGGCATCCCCCTTCTTGTTGGTATTAGGGTTTATCTTTCTTCCTTGGAGTCCATGTGTTGTTGTTGAAATTAATGTGTTCACGGTTCATTTCATGTTACGAATTTCTATGCAAGTCATGTCACAGGAACTGTAGCTATTCGATTGATTTACAACATTAGCATATGATGCATTAGGATAAGATTATTCGCATGGAAATGGGCATATAATCCATTCCTGATGTAAGAAATAAGATCCTTACATATGCTATGTCACATGAAGATAGACTGATGGACTGGTGAAGCGGACTATCAAGAATAAATTCCTTTCGTTGTTAAATGCAAGATAAAAACTTTACAGAAGATGCAGTTGGCGTCCTTATTGACAATGTATGATGCGGATGTCTTCTTGTTGTTGCGGAGGCTGCGTGTGTGCTCATGATGATTTGTATCCTCTTGATGCTACATTTTGAGATAATAAAGTGCACCCTTTATCGGAAAAAAATGTGGTGTTGTTGCAACTAATGTGACCACATTTCATCATTTCACATTATGAATTCTTATACACATTATGTCGTGATACCGGTAGCTATTTGATTGATTTAGAGCACTTGCATATGATGCATTAGAATGGGGTTGTTCTCATGGAAATGGCCATATAATCCATTCCTGATGTAATAAACAAATAAAATCCTTAGATGTACTATATCACATGAAAATAGACTGGTAGGCTGGTAAAGCGTACTACCATGAATGAATCCCTTTCATTGTAAAAAAATGTAAGACATAAACTTTACAGAAGATGCAATTGGCATCGATCCTTGCTGACAATAAATTACTAATAAATACATATCTCACACATAGCACTACCAGTTCTAGAACAAACCTTCGCATTTCTTACTATAAAACATAAAGAGTATTCCTCTTTTTCTCTAAAGTTGTGACTTGTGACATCTTTTACCCTATTACAAATAATTGCCATATCTTCTTAGTTGAAACCTATGATAAATTTACTCTATTTTATTATTTATCCAAACTAACAAGCTAGACCGACTTTGTCAAAATGATGTAGTTGTTGGCAATCAAATAACTCATATACACATTTATCGGGAGCGTAAAAACTTATGCCAATTCCCTCACATCCGACTAATTAATCTGATCACAGTTCATTTCACATTATGAATTCCTATGTACGTTATGTCGCGGTAATGGTAGCTAGTCGATTGATTCAAAGCATTAGCATATGATGCAATTAGGATTGAAGTTATTTGCGTGGAAATGGGCATATGATCCATTCCTAATGTAAGAAACAAAATTCTTAGATGTGCTATGTCACATCAAGACGGACTGATAAACTGGTGAAGCAGACTAACAGGAATAAATTCCTTTCGTTGTAAAATGCAAGATAAAAACTTTACACAAAATGTAGTTGGCATCCTTATTGACCATGTATGTTGCAAAGTCCATGTGTTCATGTTGCTACGGAGGTCGGGTGTGTGTGTGCTCATGATGATTTGTATCCTCTTGATCCTACATTTTGAGGTAATAAAGTAAGCCCTTTATTGGAGAAAAATGTATTGTTGTTGCAACTAATGTGATCACATGTCATTATTTCACATTATGAATTCTTATAAACATTATGTCATGGTACTGGAAGCTATTTGATTGATTTAGAGGAAGCATGTGATGCATTATGATGAGGTTATTCTCACAGAAATGGGCATATAATCCATTCCTGATGTAATAAACAAATAATTCTTAGATGTATTGTATCACATGAAATTGGACTGATAGACTGGTAAAGCGTACTAACATGAATTACAAATCCCTTTCGTTGTAAAAATGCAAGAAAAAAGCTTTAACACGATGCAATTGGAATTGATCCTTAATTAGAATAAATTACTAACACATACATGTCTCAAACATAGCACTACCAGTTCTAGAAAAGAAACCTTCACATTTCTTACTATAAAATGTAAAGAATATATTCCTCTTTTCGCCTAAAGTCGTGACTACTGACATCTTTTGCCCTATTAAAAAATAATTGTCATATCTTCTTAGTTGCAATCTGTGATAAATTTAACTCTATTTTATTATTTAGTATCCATGCCTTCTTAGTAAAATTTAGTATGGCCTAAATTAGAGCATTTATAAATGTTTGTCGTGATGGTCTTCTCTTGTAGTCGTACCAGTACTACTTGTAGAACAACTATAATGTAATTTGAACACGTTCCTCTTGTTACAACTTTTATTATGCAACCATTTTCATGCCAATAAAACTAAATAAACAAAGAGAGGATGGACAAGTGATGTTACTTAATTATAACTTGCTTATTTACCACCGAAAAACTACCAATCAGAAGCACGCCACCTTATCAATCACACTTACGTACCCTTTTAATTCTAGAAATGAAACATCATTATTATGCCACCATTAACCCTTAATAAAAAAATCAATAAAGATACGCAGCAGGTTTCCTAGAAAAAAGAAATAATAAAATAACAGGGTGACGCCGGTTGCCTGATCATCCTTAGAGGCCATGCACCAAGTAGGGGGTCAGCTTCTAGAAGAAACAACCCTGGCATCTTGAAAGGACATGGACTAGCTGCAGCCAAGTCACCTGCCTGTCTGGAATACATACTCCCCGAGTAAGCATCTACCTGCGATGATCCTTTAAAGATGGCATCTGCAGGTTAGTATATTGCTTTAAAAATTATGTGATCTTCTAGAGGGGAGTTCACTTAATTAATTATTCCCAATCCTGTGGCCGAGCATGAAAGCATGCACGATACCCCGTTGACACTTCCCATTCTTCATGTGTCACGCATGACACAATTGGTCACGTACGTAGCTTCTTCCTGTCCATATACATTGGTCCATACACGTGGACTAGGAGTTTAGTAACTAACTGATTTGATATTCGGTGACATGTTGGCATGCTTCTTTGAGTATTGATTTAGTTTAAACTTAATTGTTGGGTTGTGTGATGACACTTGTACTAGTGCAAATAGGTGTTATTAAGCCCCCAACCGCACACGGTAGCAACAAACTATGTGTGATGAACATCGCCCATGGTACATCTTCCCTGCGGCGTTGGGGTCCGAGTCGGATGTAAACAGTGGCATGCATGGTCCTAGCCCGTCTGGTATTATGGTGCGACTTGCCCGCCGTGCTAGGCAGAGGGTGCGGGAAGCAGCTGCAATCCTCACGGCCAAGACCGCGGAGGTGGGGTCACACGCCGCTGCAGAGCCATTATGGATGACCGGCATTCCCCGGCACCACAACCAAGTCGTGGAGGTGTCGGGCTCCGGCAATGAGGGGTATATCCTATTGTGGACCTCACCTCGACCGGCGACGTCGATGTCATGAGTTTCGACGAGAAAGAGTAAGGCACGGGAGATGGTGGCGCCTCGTGTCCCATGTCCTACTCCACCCTGTAAATCAATTTCACGGTACGAGATTATAAGGGATCTGCTAGAGTTGCTCTAACATAGTATTTGTCTTTTTAGTCCACCACGTGGCTATTGTCTAGCTAATTTCCACTCCAGAGCACTTGTGCCTTATTATTATTAGCTTCGACAATTAGTTTGGACAATTTAGTCAAGACCGGCCATTACATGGCAGGCAAACCTCAAGAGATCACGGACGTATTGGCCGGGAGGTGGTGTTCTTGTTAGACACTGACGTGAAGTCGACCACGTACGCTTCGCAGCGGACAAAAGCTAGCTAGCTACGATGAGATGTGTATACACAGACAACACTCTTTTGGGGTGTCCACCACTGGCTCCAAGGAAAAAGATACGGATGGGCAAGGGGAGACTGCTCAACACGACCGCAAAGCAGTGGCGCTAACCAGACAGGCAGGCAGCTTATCATTGCCACTTGCAATCAGTAGCAAAAAACTGCTGATCGGTGCTGGCGGCGGGGAGCACGGAAGATTTCGGGGCTTCTCTTCCACCTACAGCTTGCAGGAGCCGGCTGCGGAGGACGTGTTACACTCTTCCATTTACAAGATGAAGATACGTAACAGGAATCAACAGGACCTACTACTGCACTGCTGTCACCAGTATATACAATCTCACAGCCACTCAACAACTAGCGTTTTCTAGCAACATCTGCCCTTACACTTTCAACCCAAAAAATATATATGTACTACTACTCCGTCCCATAATGTACGATGTTTTCTGACACTAATGTCTTACATTATGGGATGAAGGGAGTACTTGCTTGGGCTTGAATACATTGCGAATTGAATGGGCCGTTTAACCCTACTACACAGACTACCAAAGGAAGCTCCCCGTATCAGTTTGATAGGCATGCCTAGTTGTACACTCGGCTCAGATGTCTCTTCAACCTACGGTGAGCCTGACATGGCCCACCGTGACGGGGGGCTCGCCGAAGGTCTGATCCTCGCGGGCATGCTGAGGCCAGCATCGCCACCGTCCGCGGCCATCCCGTGGTAGGAGGAGCGGTGCGGGGTTATAGACATCTTGTTCATCGAGTACTCCAGCTTGTCGTCGTCGCTGTTGATATCTATTTCGACATGATCATCCAAGCTGCCCACGTTCATTTCAGGGGCATCAAGGTCCGGCAGCTCATCGTCGTCATCGTCCTTGTCGTTGTTGTATGTCGTCTTGATGTAGCGACCAGACCTCAAACAGTCTGATCTCTGTACTCCGGTGTCATCTCTAGATCAGTAATACTGACACCACACAGTACTCGGAGGATTTATAGCAGAGTAGCAATCACACACTTATTACATCGAGTGCCTCAAAAGAAAACTTATTACAATAAATATGGCTTAAGGTCATCTAATAACGATAACAGCGGAAGGCTTGGAAGATAGGTGAGTCCATCAACTCCAACGGCATCACTGAGTATAGAACCACGACCTAAAAACTCCTTAATCGTCGTCTGAAAAGTCTACAACATTAACGTTGCAGCCCGAAAACGGGTCAGCACATGGAATATACTGGCAAGGTAACACATAGAGAGTAATGGAATGCAACAACTATACTATATGCATATTTGGCTGGTGGAAAGCTCTATGGTTACAGTTTTTGCGTAAAGCCAATTTTTCCCTACTTCAAAGGAATAAATTTAATTACTATCATAGTGGTTGTTAAACATTAAAAATGGTTGACAGCATTCTCAATCCTAATTAAAGTAACATCAATAAAACCCAACAAAATTTAATTTAGAGTAACATGTTGAGATTCACATGATAATCCAGGTACTAGATACTCAAGATGTCCATAACCGGGGACACGGCTAACCATGATTAGTTTGTTACACTCTGCAGAGGTTTACACACTTTTCCCCACAAGACTCGATCGCCTCCGTTTGGTTTCTCGCACTACAGGGTGTTTGAGAAACGGATGACCGAGACATAGTCTTTCAGAAGCGCTAGCACCTTACGATCGGGTAGACCGTACCACCTACATCCCCTACATCTTCTAGTCTACCACTGTAAGAGTTCGCACAACTTAATCAACTATGCCAGAGCCCATAATGGCTTGTGGCTGCACACGGAAGTTTCTAGTATGAATAATCTCATGATCCCTTTAAGCCTAGGTGGCGGTCCAAAAGAAAAACAGGCAAGTCCTGGAAACCCCAGGTACCTCATCCACCCAGATGTGTGTTAGGTTGCCACCTTAGATAAACCATTAATTAGCAATCTCACATCTGTCATGGATATCACTCACCCAATCCACGTCTACTAGCATAGCATGGCATAATAAGCAAACGTAGAAGTAACTCCCAAAGGTTTGATAATAAACAGGTAATAGGTACTACCTCATCTACTTCCCATCCTACAATTTAATTAGATCATAATCATGCAACGTGTGAGGATTGATCTAATGCAATAAAACTGGGTTGTAGAAAAGGTATAATCAAAGTGTTACTTGCATTGCTGATGACCCGCGAAACCTAAAGATTCAACGTAACAGGCGGCGCATTCCGGGTATTCTATCGCAGACAAACAAACAAGCATACAATAAGTACTCATCTAATGCACAGGTAAAACGCAAATAGAAGATCTAACCAGAAAGTTCAACTTAAGAACCCTGGTTTGCAAAAAGAATCAAATCGAACGAAGCAAAAGAAATCAAACTGCGAAAGAAAACAACTTCGTTCTAGTAATCTGGATCTAAGCCAAATTTTACAGTAGCAAAAACTTGTTTAAGTTGATTATTCGGAAAGAAGGTTTCGAGACGAAACTCCAGGCGATTCAATCGCCTGATTCCGATAAACGAGCGAAAAGTTATACTAAAACGAAAATCGGATCAGAAATCGCGATCAGAAAATAACCGCGAAAAATCCGACGAAAAAGAAAAACGACGAACAGAATTTTTTTTTTAACAGCACGAAAAACGAGGCGGCGGCGAACCTCGGGCGGCGCGCAACTCCGGCAGCGGCGGCGGCGGGCGGCAACGGTGGCGGCGGCTCGGGTTGGTGGCGGCGGCTGGGCCCTAGGGTTTCGGCGGCTGGGCTCTCTCTCGTCCGGGGCTGCGGCTTATAAAGGCCCCGGCCAGGGAGTCCTGGCCGAGTACGGCCCAAAGTCGGTTCCGCGTTTTTTTTTAATAAATCCGCTCGGAAGAAAAATAAAAAGAAATACTAAACGGACTCAAAAATCACGAAATAAATTTTCCCGGGTTCCTAAAATCAAGCCCGATAAAGTGAACATTTATCTGGGCCCAAACTACAACTTTGAAAAACGCGCATTTTTCCTAAATTCAAATAAAAATACCGAAAAACTCCGAAATAAATCTTATTTGATTTTTTTATTAAATCCTCAATATTTCTATATTTTGGAAAAGTCATTTTATTCCCTCTCTCATATGTTTGTAATAGAAATAATTGATGATAAAATAAATAAAATCAAATGATCTTGTTTACATAATTTAAGAAAACTCAAATATGTAAATAACGAAATCCCCAACTCTCTCCGTGGGTCCTTGAGTTGCTTAGGATTTTCTAGAATCAAAACCAAAAGCAAAATAAAATATGATATGCATGATGATCTAATGTATAACATTCCAAATTGAAAATTTGGGATGTTACACTTGACCATGGACCAGAACTCGAAATTTGGACGGATGTATCTGCAGGTACAAGCAGAGCAAAAGTTAATATAACGAGGATGACTAGAAACTCTTCTCAAGATACAGATAACAGAAACTGAAATCCACTTTCAAAAAAAAAACTGAAATCCCAAACAGCTTTTGTCAAAGTAATAGTTCTGAAACCTAAGAAAAGTCCAACAGCAGCAGCAACAAGGCTTGCTAGACACTGTATAATCCACATGGCACAAACAATGCAAAGAGCAGTGGTTCAATGCCGCTGTAATACGTTTCAAAAGTACTCCTGTCTGATTCTTTTAGCAAACCTGTCTGATTCTTTTAGCAGGTAAGGATCAAATGGGAAGAAGGTGTCAAGTCTGTTGATTCCTCCAAAAGCCCTGGACAAATCAGATTCGATTGCATCTTCAGCTGCTGAATACATGGATGCAGCGAATAATCCGGCATCCTTGGCCTGTCTCAGGAACTCGTTTACTATTGAAGGCAAGCACACCTAGTAATAACAAAAGAAAACGTGAACCGCCAACATAGCATGGTATTTCCCAGTTAATGACACCAAACATCAAAATGCGCCACTCATGGAGATATGTGAAGGGAGCATATTATCAAAGGTGACACAGAATGCATGTCATACAGACCTTTAGAGGTTCCAGTCGGTGGTTCAAGATAAATCCAAAAGACAATTGAAAAAGCTGTGCTTTAAGATTCGGATAATCCATAATAGATCTCAAGCGAAAGCAAAGGACATACATCACAGCCTGCAGATTTACAAATATGAAAATAAGTGCTTAGAGAGTATGATGCCAAAAATGAAACCAACACTAAATGTACATACCCCCACGATTTAACAAATGAATTTGGTCCAGTGCCCAGACATACATACCCACCCACCGACTCCCCCACCACCACCCGAAAACCTCGATGTTGTAAAAAGAATATGGTGGAATAACTAACCTGACAGGTCGCGTAAAATATTTGATGATTCGGATTGGCTGTGGTCCCTCTGTTCTGAAGGACACAATATTCATCGCACCAATCCACTAATCTGGGTAAAGCGAATAACAATGATTTTAGATCTGAGAAGAACATCAGGCAAATTACAGAGAGATAAATTCCTTTACACACTTTTTGAGTATGCCAAGAACCGTATCAGCGGAAATAAACCTTGCCCGAGACAAATAGCTTCCAACATACGAAACTGCAGACATTCTGTATTTCAAAACATGAGTGGTAATTAGCATTTCTTCAACCTGTACGAGCTTATGCTATAAATGGGGATCATAACAGAATATACTACTGACTGTAGCCAGAGAAAATATGACGGGTGTGTGCATGAATTGTCTGTGTAAACATTTCTTGCCACAATTGTGGCAACTTGATAGAGAGACATGTCTCGACGCAACTGTTGTCACAATGCAAACACCAGCCACAAGATTATCAAACTTGCCAAACATGACTAAAGCAAAGTATGGCAACAAAGCAAAGAATCGATGAATCATCGCAACATATAAAGTAAGCTGTGATCATACAATGTATTCCTCACATGCTAAGACATACCTTGAAATTGGATCCTCTTCCTTGTTCAAAAAAATGTCGGTAAGAAAAAAAGCAAATCCAAGACCGCAGATTTTAGGATCCAGTGAGCAGGCATAGAACATGATAAACTGCAAAGTTACAACAATAGGATAAAATATAAGAAGGTGAAGTGAAAAGCAAAGTGAGATACAAGCCAATCCTGACCTGGCAAAATTTTGATCTGTGCACCCTCAGCACAGATGCTCGAAATAGTCTTCAGAATGTCAAATTCCTGACCAGTTCGAACCAGAACGTGAGAAATGACAGATTAAAAAATATATATCAATCAGCTTCAACAGTTATATTTCCTTGTTTGCACTACTCCATGAAGTTCACAAAAAGGATGGCATTTTTTACATTGACACGTTCTTCAAGATTTTAACTTTGACAACTAATTTGTACTCCCTCTGTAAACTAATGTAAGAGTGTTTAGATCACTATATTAGTAATCTAAACACTCTTATATTAGTTTACGGAGGGAGTAATAGGGTTTATGCATAAAACCCAAGATAACTATAACATTCTAGAGCTACTTTTCGAGACAAATATACATATGGTTTTCAAGTAACCACTCTAAATATTGGCAGTCACAAAGCGAAAATACCAAGGTGAACATGGTCATGTCCCAAAGTGAAACTACCAAGGTGAACATGGTTCAAAGCTTTAAAAGTTTGACTGAAGATATGTTCAAAACAAAACTTACTCGCGAACTGGATGGAGTAGGAGAATTAAGTTACGGGTACTAAAATATGATTAACTGTCTTTTTCTTTCCAAAGAGCAGTGTATAGTGCATAGTACATACTCACCTTATCTAGGTACCCACGCTCCGCACATGACTTAAGGTGCTCGCATACAACAACCATTAAACTGTCAAGCTTTTCGGCACATGCATTTCCTCCAAAAAGGACCTAGCCGACAAAATGAGTACTGAGTCAGCAACTTCACTATTAATGCTACACAATTAGATAGGCATAAGTTTTAAGTACAATGCATGAACCTTTGTTCCCGCTTGTCCAAGGCCATCCTCATCCTCATCCAAATCTTCAAGCTCCATTTCAAATATACCTTTGTTATGCTCCCCTTGAATAATATCTTCCCAGGTTATATTAACCTGCAAAGTTCACCAATCAACAAATGTCAAGAATTAGTTGCAGGATAGAAAAAACAGTGGCGACACAAAGAATGAGCATACATCCAACTCCGTAAGTAGATCCACAACTTTCGCCAGCAATGTAGCCCCAATAAGGTCCCCCATTCTGTCAGTATCTAGCCCCAACATGCATTCGACAAACGAGACCATCTTCTGCAAAGACATAAGAAACAGTGCTCTATGAAATAATGAACAACGTTGGTGGTTGACTTTTCCATGTATAAGTGACACAATTAGGAATCATATATTGTCAACACAAAGCTGATGTAAGGTAGCACGATGCAAACTACCACTTGATATAGAAGAGGCTTATAAGACAGAAAAGACCTTCACATAAACATACAGAAGCTAAACGATAACAAGTCGGCGTTGGCATTAAAAAGATCTGCAATTATCGAAAATGTAGGCGTGTAGGATCTGCAGATTTAACGCTAATTGGCAGGTGAACTGGAGCGACCAAGATCCTTTTTCAGCATTTATGTATTGTTGGCCTAGGAGTTCACACAAATAAGGAAATGCAAGACATAAAATAAAACACAATTACTATGCAAACAGATGATACAATAGTGTCCACACGTACAGCTTTGTTATCAAATAACTTCGGCATACTCCGATCTATTATATCCCTTAATATCCTTGGTGCTAAGGGTACAGTATCGGAGATTGTTTTCAAACTCTCACACAGATGAAAAAAAATATCCTTCTTCCTTGAAACCGCCCATCTAGGCAGCTCATTGCGTTGAACAAGAGGCGGAGTAAAGTTGTTCACAAGCATCTGCAAACATTCTCTGAGATACTGATCTGCCACTGCAGCCTGGATGGACAAATAATCAATTAGTCAGACAGCCATAAGCAGATTATGCAGGAAATAATGTAAGTGCAATTAGAAGAATACCAATCTGGTTATTAGGTCTAAGAAAGCATCCAATGTATCTCTTTGCAAGTACCAGATGCGGACGGTAAATATCTGAAATGCATGTTTTTAGTGAGATCCAAGTAACTCGACAAACGAAACGGAGATGCAAGAGTAGTACTCAATATGACATTACATTGTTCAAAAGCAAATGATGGTACGTGATGTCTATTTTGGATACTGCTTCTGACAATGCCTTCAAAGTCGTCTGGAAAAATAGGCAATATGTGCATTTTATTAGAAGCGATGTTAAATACAAAAATGGTAGATGGATGAAAACAGGATCAATATCTTACCACATACAAAGCCTCTTCATCAGGAGTCTTTTTCTTGCTAGTGTCTAGAGTGCTTACCATCTTATTATATTGATCCATGTCATATGGGTCAACTAGAAACGGATCCTAAATCAAAGACAAGCGTGTCAATGGTTCGAAAGGCATTCTTGAAATATATATTGTTGATTAATGCCACCCAAGAAAAACCATGCCCGCCATGGACTCCTCTTGGTATGGGATCAAGCTGAAGAGTGAATTACTCGATAAGCTTAGTCAAAACAGGAACGGATTTTCACACAACATAAATTGCCCACGGACAACAGTACTTTAGGTTGTATCTCTAGCTAGTATGGTATGACAGTCACTCTTGGTAGAATGCATATATACAGCAATAAGATCTGCTTGAAGAGATGCTCGATAAGCAATCAGAACAGGAAAGAACTTCAAATGATGTCCATAAACAACATGCGTATTATTCTATCTAGCGAGTCGGTTATGGACTTATGGCAGTCCTCCATAAAATGCATATCTATAGAAATAACAAGTACTCTCTAAAAACCTAGAAAAGGTAATGTCTGACGCCGAATGAATCTATCTGTTCGCCAGCAGAAAAATGGAACGTCTGGAAGCTCCGAAGTGATTTTCAGGTATGAATAGAAGAAATAACACGCACCTTGCTGCCTAACCCACAATGGCATTACAAAATTGCATCCATAGGAAAATAATCACCTTCCAATTTCCCTAACACTCACACTGCACATCCATCTGGCAGTCTCCCTCACCGTCAATAACAGCCTTGAATTTCGAACTTGAACCCGTTACTAGATGTGTCAATATTATTCTAAAGAGATGCATTATTTATAAATGATGATAAGCGAATGCATTTGCTATATTGATTTCAATATTACACAACGGATGCCCTGAATGTTGGGTAGATACAAGTGTTAGGAATAGGCAACTTGTATTCCCATGAGGCCATAGGCCGGTATATATATACATGTACAGGTGTGGAACATATGCAGGAAACCCCTCATACAACGGGATAAATACAAAGGGGTACATGACTTATATTATAACTCTAACACCCCCCCTCAAACTCATGGTGGATGAACAACACTGAGTTTGAAGAGATAAAAGCCATGTTGTGCTCTAGTCTGAGCCTTCGTCAGGAAATCCGCCAACTGTAACTCGGAAGGCACATACTGAAGAGCAATAACCTGATCCTGCACAGCAGCACGCACATAGAAAGCATCAACACCAATATGCTTGGTGAGCTCATGCTTCACAGGATCACGTGCAATGCTGATAGCACCTGTACTGTCAGATAGAAGCAGAGTCGGTGTAGTGACAGAAACACCAAAATCCTGAAGTAACCACCGTAACCAAGTCACCTCTGCCGTCAAAAGAGCCATGGCTCGCAACTCAGCCTCGGCACTCGAACGGGAAACTGCAAGCTGTTTCTTCGTCTTCCAGGCAATGAGAGAACCACCAAGAAAAACACAGTAAGCAGAAAGTGAACGGCGATCGGAAAGATCACTAGCCCACGTAGCATCCGAATAGGCCTGGAGCTGTAAAGAACTGGAGCGAGGAAAGAATAGACGGTGAGAGATCGTGCCTCGAAGATATCGAAGAACACGAAGAAGATGACTATAGTGAACCGAGGTGGGGGCAGAGACAAACTGACTCAGAATATGAACCGGATAAGATATGTCCGGACGAGTGACAGCTAGATAGACAAGACTGCCAACAAGATGACGATAACGCGTCGGATCAGGGAGAGGATCACCATCAGTAGCACGGAGGTGAACATTGAGCTCCATAGGAGTCTCAACAACGCGCTCGTCAGTAAGAGCAGCACGAGCAAGAAGATCCTGGATATACTTTTCCTGGGAGATAAAAAAGCCATCAGAGGTAGAAGAGATTTCAATCCCAAGAAAGTAGCGAAGAGGTCCAAGATCAGACATAAGAAACTGCTCACTAAGACGGGCCTTTACAAAGGCAATATACTCGGGGTCATCCCCCGTGATGATCATGTCATCAACATAAAGAAGAAGAAGAGTCCGTCCACGAGGAGAAAGGTGAATAAACAATGCTGGATCATGAGCACTGGCTAAAAAACCAGCAGCAGTGATCACAGAGGCAAAGCGCTCAAACCAGGCGCGGGGGGCTTGCTTAAGGCCATAGAGAGAGCGACGAAGACGACATACCATGCCATCAGGAACAGAATACCCAGGTGGTGGCTGCATGTACACCTCCTCACGCAGCTCACCATTAAGAAAGGCATTCTTAACATCAAGCTGAGATATAGACCAGTGGCGTGCAGAGGCAACGGCAAGAAGTGTACGAACAGTGGTCATATGAGCCACAGGAGCAAAAGTCTCGTCATAATCACGACCATGCTCCTGCTGAAAACCACGAGCCACAAGACGAGCTTTGTGACGCTCAAGAGAACCATCGGAGCGAGTCTTAACCTTGTAGACCCACTTACAAGTGATCGGACGGACTCCGGGAGGAAGAGAAACAAGATCCCAGGTACCAGTGCGTTCAAGAGCAGCAATCTCCTTTGCCATCGCAAACTGCCATTCAGGATGAACAACAGCCTGACGGTAAGAAGTCGGCTCAAGAACAGCAGCACCAGTAGTGGGAAATCCAAAGCGATCAACAGGCGGACGAGGACGAGAACGCAAGCCATAAGTAGGCTGAGAGGAAGATGACGACCCATCCACAGAGGCATCAACTGGTCGGGGACGACGAGTGTAATGCTGAGGAAGAGATGGAATAATAGAAGGAAGAATCGGCAAGGTAGAATCAGGGGGTGGCGACGAAGAAGTCACCGGAGATGAAGGTGTAGAATCCGGTGACAGGCTGGGAGAGGAGACCGGGGAGGAAGTCACCGGAGATGAGGGTGGAGAACCCGGTGACATGCGAGGCGAGGAGACCGGGGAGGATGGTGGCTGCAAGGCAACTAGATGTGGAGAAGGAGAGGAAGTGGAACGGAAAGGTACAGTGTCGGCAGGGGTGATAAGTGAGTCAGGAAAAGTGAGGAAAGAGATATCCTGCACTGAAAAAGTCGAGGAAGATGGGCGTGGGTAGAAGGGACGAGACTCTTCAAAAGTCACATCTCGAGAGATACGCATCCGACGACCAATAGGATCCCAACAACGATACCCCTTATGCTCATCACTGTAGCCTAAGAAGACACACTCAACAGACCGAGCGGTCAGTTTGGTGCGTTCGCGAGGGGCAAGAAGCACATAGCAAACACAACCAAACGAACGAAGCATCGAATAATCGGGAGAACGATCAAAAAGTCGCTCGAAAGGAACACCACCCTGTAGAGCAGCGGAAGGCTGTATATTGATAAGATAGGTGGATGTGGAGACGGCCTCAGCCCAAAAATGAGGCGGGAGAGAGGCAGCAATCATCAATGCACGAGCCGTCTCAAGAAGATGTCGATGCTTTCGCTCAGCCACACCATTCTGAGCATGAGCACCAGGACAAGAGAATTGAGAGAGAGTCCCGTGCTCAGCAAGAACACCACGCAACATCTTAGAGATATATTCGCCAGCAGAATCAGCACGAAAAACACGAATGGGTGAAGAGAACTGAGTATGAACCATGCCAGCAAAACGCTTATAAATAGACAACACCTCAGAACGAGAAGTCATGAAATAAAGCCATGTGTAACGAGAGAAATCATCTATGAAAATAATATAGTATTTATGACCACCTTTCGAAGCGAAAGGGGCCGGACCCCATACATCAGAATGGACTAAATCAAAAAGACGCTTAGACACGGACTCACTATGTGAATATGGTAACTGAATCTGCTTGCCAAGACGACAACCCTGACACTCTAAAGAGACATCTCCTGAGACAGACCCCAGAAGGCCTCGACGAACTAAAGAAGACAACCGAGAACCACACAGATGACCAAGTCGATGATGCCACTGCTGGAAGGAACCAGTGACGGAGGCAACAGAAGCGGGAGAACTGGCGATGGTGGTGGCAGCAGAAGGAACATGAAGCCAGTCCAACTCCCAAAGACCCTGAGAATCACAGCGGCGAGGGCCAGCCCCAACCAGAGTGTGCGTGTGACGGTCCTGGACAGAACAAGAGTCAACGTCAAGGATGACGCGACAACCAGAATCCGTAAGTTGTCCAGCAGAAAACAAATTCATGGTAAGTCGAGGAACATGAGCAACATGAGGAACAGAATAAGAAGGAGTAGTAAGATGGCCTCTACTAGCAACAGAAAGGGGAGTACCATCAGCAGTGAGGACATGAATAGGAGAATCGAGTGATCGAAGAGAGGACAAAGTGGAAGAATGAGAAGACATATGAAAAGAAGCTCCAGAGTCCAGAACCCATGGGGATGTACCTGACTGTGTAGAGGGTGAGTGCTCAGTGTTGCAGGATCAGGTTATCTCTCCAAACTCAGTGTTGTTCATCCACCATGAGTTTGAGGGGGGGTGTTAGATAAGTCATGTACCCCTTTGTATTTATCCCGTTGTATAAGGGGTTTCCTGCATAAGTTCCACACCTGTACATGTATATATATATCGGCCTATGGCCTCATGGGAATACAAGTTGCATATTTCCTAACATAGATGATACTTTATTATTCCTCGTCTAGATGAGAATTAACAAATCCATTCTTTAATATAGTACCATATCTGAAGTGCTGAACCATTTGTTGCCTGAGAGGTTTTCCAATAGGATTACTGATTTAAGGGGGTTTTCAATGTGCATAATCTTGATTGATTTATGATATGAAGTGCCGTAGTAAGCTATTCCGGCTCCGCGATTGCGACCCACCCTCAAATGGGGGATCTGCACTAGGAATTTGGAGTCCAAAGCAACAGCTCTAAAAGCTGCACCAACACCAATTTTACCAGCAGCCATCCACAGCTCCAACTCGAGTTCTCTAAAATCAAAGCCAGCGAACAAAGAATAAAAGTACCAGTGGAAGCTTGAGAGTCTATTTCTACCAGCGAATGCAATCCCGGCTGTAAAACGCTAACGTTTGAGGCCGACGAGCCAGCAACAAAAGGAGCGTTTCCCCTACTCCTCGGCCTCCCCGGTCTCACAACACTCATACCAAAAATGCAGAGCTACATGAGTGCAGGGTACATACCATCCGCACGGACTGGAGCACGTGCTCGACGAACCGGAACGCCACGGAGTCGCGGATGGGCTTCACCGCCGCCTCCGCCATGTCGTCGCGCCGCAGCTCCGCCCCCATGGCCTTCGCCACTGGCGCCTCCCTGGGAGGGATATCACGCTTGGGGTCCCTAGTGGAAGACACAAACTCCAGGGCCCAGTAAGCGCGAGGCGAGCGGGCGAGCGGTGCGGCAAGCTCGGCGAGCGAAAGGGGCGCGGAGTCCTCACCGGTTCGCCGACAGACAGGGGTGCAGGGCGGCGGCGAGGCGATAGAGGTCGAACTGCTACCCGGGTCTGATTTCCTACTTCCCTGGGCCGGGTCGCAGACAATAATTTTCAGCCCACGGCACATATAATTCGAAAAACAAAACACGCCAGGTATAAAAGGCCCGGTCGGGTCAAGCTGGGTTCAGGTACCCACACAGCTATGTCTCAAAATACCGTCAAAAAAAGAACTATGTCTCAAAAAAATAAAGGTACCCAGTACCCACCCAACTTTCATGGAAAGTTAAAATGCCCCCTCGGGTCAAAGTGTTCATGTGGCTCGCTTCGAGAGGGGGCATTCTAACTAAAAATAACTTGATTAGAGGGGGTGGTCTGGAGATAGTAAATGTTCATTTCGTGGGAGGGAAGAAGATATTAATCATCTGTTCTTTCATTGTTCGATTGCAAGATTGTTGTGGATGGCCATGAAATGCTTGTTTGGTATGCATGACATCCATGATAACATCCAACACTTGTTTGGGATCTGGATCAGAAAGTTTAATAAAAGTGACAGAGATCTTATGACAGTTGGGTTTTCTGCTATCTTCTGGACATTATGAAAACTTAGAAACAAAGTTGTGTTTGATAATAGCAGGGTTACCGATCCCTGCGTTCCAGTTAGCATGATCATTAAATGGTTGCATGATTGTAATGTGTTGCAGAAAAACTAAGAAAAAATAAAATGAATGAAAGTGGGCGTAAGGCAGGTTGAACAGGTTGCGAAGGAGGTCTTCATAGCGGCGCACGGTTGGAGAGCAGGGGCGTCGAGGATTTCAGGGTGAAGCTGTTCCACGGCTCCTTCGTGTTGGGAGATGAAGATTCTTCTTTTTGTCTCTTCTGCTTTGTTATCTTAGTCTGGATTCTATAATGAACTAAGTACTTGTGGCGCTTTTGAATGTTGTTGTATGGAGCACCATTATCGTCTTCGGGTTAATATTCTGGTGCTTGTGCTAGGGTGAGGCGTGTCGTATTGGGCTGCTGGGAGTAGGGGGAGGCTCCTTCTCTCGCGGAAGCTCACGCCTCTTGCGTAGCTTCTTTTAGTTCTAGTTTGCTGCAACCAAAGACATTGTGGTTTCTTCTAATGAAAATTGGAGAGGGAGCTCTTTTTTTCAAAAAAAATAACCCGGTCGTTCCCTGGCCGAATCAAGGTTGAAGCCCAGGTCAGAGGTCTACATTCTATTCTCTCAAAGAAAATGGGGGTAAGTACCCCTAAATAAAAAGGGTAAACGGTCTACAATAAAACGGCAGATCCTATTCACAAACAGTCTTCAAATTTGTGGACATGTTTTAATAATGAAAATATTTTTTGAAATTTACGAACATTTTTTTTAATCCATGCATATTTTCTGAAGTTTTGAAGAAAAAGGTAAGATTGCTCAACATTTTAAAATTTTGCCAGCATTTTTGCGAATTCATGAATACTTTTTCATATTCATGAACATTTTAAAATTCGCAAGAATTTTTTATTTGTGCTGATTTTTTGAGATTCAGGAACCCTTTTTAAATATATGCAAGCATTGTTAATTTAGATTGACCAATAGCCGATCAGTAAAGGTGTGCCAAAAATATCATGGCGGAGCCGACAAGTGACTCTGACTAAATCACCGGGGAGTGATGAATCGACGGGGAGGAGTGGACGAGGCAGGGGTGTTGGGAAACGTAGCATGCAATTTCAAAAAATTCCTACGCTCACGCAAGATCTATCTAGGAGATGCATAGCAACGAGAAGGGGAGAGTGTGTCTACGTACCCTCGTAGACCGAAAGCAGAAGCGTTTGACAACGCGGTTGATATAGTCGAACTTCTTCTCGTTCCGACCGATCAAGTACCGAACGTACGGCAGCTCCGAGTTCCGCACACGTTCAGCTCGATAACGTCTATCGAACTCTTGATCCAGCAAAGTGCCGAGGAAGTAGATGAGTTCCTTCAGCACGACGGCGTGGTGACGGTGATGGTGAAGTGATCCGTGCAGGGCTTCGCCTAAGCACTGCGAGAATATAACCGAGGGTATAATCTGTGGAGGGGGGCGCACACGGCTAACAGATGTTGTTGTGTGTTCTTGGCGTCTCCCCCTCCCCTCATATATATAGGTGGGAGGGAGAGGGGGCAGCCAAGGGGGCGCCCAAGTAGGAGGAATCCTACTTGGGGCCCTAATCCTATTCCCCCCCTATGATAACCCACAAGTATAGGAGATCAATTGTAGCCTCTTTCGATAAGTAAGAGTGTCGAACCCAACGAGGAGCTAAAGGTAGAAGAAATATTCCCTCAAGTTATATCGACCACCGATACAACTCTACGCACGCTTGACGTTCACTTTACCTAGAACAAGTATGAAACTAGAAGTACTTTGTAGGTGTTGTGGGATAGATTTGCAATAATATAAAGAGCACGTAAATAAAAACTAGGGGCTGTTTTAGGTAAAGAAGCAATAAAGTTAGTAAAGTGGGTGTGGAAAAGTGGTGGTAGGAGTTGCGAAATTGTCCCTAAGCAATTGACTACTTTACTAGACCGATAGCAAGTTTTATGTGGGAGAGGCCACTGCTAGCATGCCATCCCTGACTTGGAATTCTATGCACTTATGATTGGAACTATTAGCAAGCGTCAGCAACTACTAACGTTCATTAAGGTAAACCCCAACCATAACATTAAGATATATTAGTCCCCCTTCAATCCCGTAAATCCCGTATGCATCAATTTCTATGCTAGGTTGAAGCTTCTATCACTCTTGCCCTCCAATACATAGTCCTATCAACATACAACTAACCCTATGGTGTGATCCACGCGCGCGCTCATATGATGGGCACCAAGGACAGCAACATAACCACAAGCAAATTAAATCAATCATAGTAATTCACCAATCACCGATAGGACAACGAAAATCTACTCAGACATCATAGGATGGCAACACATCATTGGATAATAATATGAAGCATAAAGCACCATGTTCAAGTAGAGGGTACAATGGGTTGCGGGAGAGTGGACCGATGTTGATAGAGGGGGGAAGGTGATGGAGATGTTGGTGAAGATGACAGAGGTGTTGGTGAAGATCGCGGTGATGATGATGGCCCCAGCGGCGTTCCGGCGCCACCGGAAGAGAGGGGAGAGGGAGCCCCTTCTTCTTCTTCCTTGACCTCCTCCCTAGATGGGAGAAGGGTTTCCCCTCTGGTCCTTGGTCTCCATGGCATGGAGAGCCCCTCCGAGATTGGATCTGTCTCTCTGTCTCCCTCTGTTTTTGCGTTCTAGGATTCTGCCCTTTCACTGTTTCTTATATATCCGGAGATCCGTAACTCCGATTGGATTGAAACCTTCGCCTAGATTTTTCTCCGAAAATTAGCTTTCTTGTAGCCAAAGAAGAGCATCAACTGCCTTAAGGGGGCCCACGAGGGTTAGGGGTGCGCCCCCCTGCCTCGTGGCCCCCTCGGGCACCGTCTCGCATTGATTCTTCTTCCCATATTTCACAAATATTCCAAAAATATTCTTCATCCGTTTTTATCCCATTTGGACTGTGTTTGATATGGATTTTCTGCGAAACAAAAAACATGCAACAAACAGGAACTGGCACTGGGCACTGGATCAATATGTTAGTCCAAAAAGTAGTATAAAAAGTTGCCAAAAGTATATGAAAGTTGTAGAATATTGGCATCGAACAATCAAAAATTATAGATACGATGGAGACGTATCACCTACCATAATTCCCGGAGGGGGAGGAAGGAGGAGGGAGGAAGGAAGGTGGAGGCCGAATCCCTCCCCTTCCTTTCTCTCTTCCCCTCTTCCCTTCCCCTTTATTTCGGCCTACATGGGGCGCACCAGCCCCCTAGGGGCTGGTCTGTCCCCTTCTTGGCCCATTAGGCCCATGTAGTTGCCGGGGGATGCCTAGAACCCCTTCTGGTGACCCGATATGTACCCGGTACCCCCGGAACACTTCCGGTGTCCAAATACCATCATTCTATATATCAATCTTTACCTCTCGGCCATTTAGAGACTCATCGTCACGTCCGTGATCTCATCCGGGACTCCGAACAACATTCGGTCACCAAATCACATAACTCATATAATACAAAATCGTCATCAAACGTTAAGCGTGCAGACCCTATGGGTTTGAGAACTATGTAGACATGACCGAGACACCTCTCCGGTTAATAAACAATAGCGGAACCTGGATGCTCATATTGGCTCCTACATATTCTAGGAATGTCTTTATCGGTCGAACCGTAACATACGTTATTCCCTTTGTCATCGGTATGTTACTTGCCCGAGATTCTATCGTCGGTATCCACATACCTAGTTCAATCTCGTTACCGGCAAGTCTCTTTACTCGTTTCATAATACATCATCTTGCAACTAACTCATTAGTCACTTTGCTTGCAAGGCTTATGATGTGCATTACCGAGAGGGCCCAGAGATACCTCTCTGATATTCAGAGTGACAAATCTTAATCTTGATCTATGCCAACCCAACAAACACCTTCGGAGATACCTGTAGAGCATGATTATAATCACCCAGTTACATTGTGATGTTTGATAGCACATAAGGTATTCCTCTGGTATCCCGGAGTTGCATAATCTCATTGTCGAAGGAATATGTATTTGACATGAAGAAAGCAATAGCAATAAAACTGAATGATCAACATGCTAAGCTAACGGATGGGTCTTGTCCATCACATCATTCTCCTAATGATGTGATCACGTTCATCAAATGACAACACATGTCTATGGTTAGGAAAGTTAACCATCTTTGATTAACGAGCTAGTCTAGTAGAGGCTTACTAGGGACACAGTGTTTTGTCTATGTATCCACACATGTATCAAGTTTCCAGATAATACAATTCTAGCATGAATAATAAATATTTATCATTATATAAGGAAATATAAATAACAACTTTATTATTGCCTCTAGGTCATATTTCCTTCAGTCTCCCACTTGCACTAGAGTCAATAATCTAGTTCACATTGTCACATGATTTAACACCAATAGTTCACATCGCCATGTGACCAACACCCAAAGGGTTTACTAGAGTCAATAATCTAGTTCACATCGCCATGTGATTAATTCCCAAAGAGTACTAAGGTGTGATCACGTTTTGCTTGTGAGAGAGATTTAGTCAACAGGTCTGTCACATTCAGATCCGTATGTGTTGGGGAACGTAGTATTTCAAAAAAAAAATCCTACGATCACGCAAGATCTATCTAGGAGAAGCATAGAAACGAGCGGTGAGAATGTGTCCATGTACCCTCGTAGACCGAAAGCGGAAACGTTAAGTAACGCGGTTGATGTAGTCGAACGTCTTCGTGATCCAATCGATCAAGCACCGAACGCACGACACCTCCGCGATCTGCACACGTACAGCTCGATGACATCCCTCGTACTCTTGATCCAGCTAAGGCCGAGGGAGAGTTTCGTCAGCACGACAGCATGGTGATGGTGATGATGAAGTTACCGGCGCAGGGCTTCGCCTTAGCACTGCAACGATATGACCGAGGTGTGTTTCTGTGGAGGGGGGCACTGCACACGGCTAAGAGAAACTTTGGTGTGCCTTTGGGGTGCCCCCACCCACGTATATAAAGGGGGGAGGGAGCAGGAGACTGGCCAAGGGGAGGAGGCGCGCCAAGGGGGGCAATCCTACTCCAAGTAGGATTCGCCGCCCCCCCTTTTCCTATTCCAACTAGGAGAAGGGGGAAGGAGAGGGAGGAGAGAAGGAAAGGGGGGCCGCCCCCCTAGTCCAATTCGGTTTGGGCTAGGGGGCGTGCGCCACCTCTTGGCCTTCCTCCTCTCTTCCACTACTAGGCCCATGAGGCCCAATAATCACCCGGGGGTTCCGGTAACTCCCCGATACTCCGGTAAATACTCGAGGCACCTCGGAAACCATTCCGGTGTCTGAATATAGTCATCCAATATATCAATCTTTATGTCTCGACCATTTTGAGACTCCTCGTCATGTCTGTGATCTCATCCGGGACTCCGAAATACCTTCGGTACATCAAAACACATAAACTCATAATATCGATCGTCATCGAACATTAAGCGTGCGGACCCTACGGGTTCGAGAACTATGTAGACATGACCGAGACTCATCTTGTTGGAAATATGCCCTAGAGGCAATAATAAAAGCATTATTATTATATTTCCTTGTTCATGATAATTGTCCTTATTCATGCTATAATTGTGTTATCCGGAAATCGTAATACATGTGTGAATAACAGACACCAACATGTCCCTAGTAAGCCTCTAGTTGACTAGCTCGTTGATCAACAGATAGTCATGGTTTCCTGACTATGGACATTGGATGTCATTGATAACGAGATCACATCATTAGGAGAATGATGTGATGGACAAGACCCAATCCTAAACATAGCATAAAGATCGGTTAGTTCGTTTGCTAGAGTTTGCCAATGTCAAAGTATCTTTTCCTTAGACCATGAGATCGTGTAACTCCCGGATACTGTAGGAGTGCTTTGGGTATACCAAACGTCACAACGTAACTGGGTGACTATAAAGGTAGACTACGGGTATCTCCGAAAGTGTCTGTTGGGTTGACACGGATCAAGACTGGGATTTGTCACTCCGTATGACGGAGAGGTATCACCGGGCCCACTCGGTAATGCATCATCATAATGAGCTCAAAGTGACCAAGTGTCTGGTCACGGGATCATGCATTACAGTACGAGTAAAGTGACTTGCCGGTAACGAGATTGAACGAGGTATTGGGATACCGACGATCGAATCTCGGGCAAGTAACATACCGATTGACAAAGGGAATTGCATACGGGGTTGATTGAATCCTCGATATCGTGGTTCATCCGATGAGATCATCGTGGAGCATGTGGGAGCCAACATGGGTATCCAGATCGTGCTGTTGGTTATTGACCGGAGAGTCGTCTCGGTCATGTCTGCTTGTCTCCCGAACCCGTAGGGTCTACACACTTAAGGTTCGGTGACGCTAGGGTTGTGAAGATAGGTATATGCAGTAACCCAAATATTGTTCGGAGTCCCGGATGAGATCCCGGACGTCACGAGGAGTTCCGGAATGGTCCGGAGGTAAAGAATTATATATAGGAAGTGCTGTTTCGGCCATCGGGACAAGTTTCGGGGTCACCGGTATTGTACCGGGACAACCGGAAGGGTCCCGGGGGTCCACCGGGTGGGGCCACCTATCCCGGGGGGCCCCATGGGCTGAAGTGGGAGGGAACCCAGACCATAGTGGGCTGGGGCGCCACCCCCCCAAGGGCCCATGCGGCTAGGGTCGGGGGAAACCCTAAAAGGGGGCGCCCCTTGCTTGGGGGGCAAGCCCCCCACCCTAGGCCGCCGCCCCCCTAGTAGATGCCATCTACTAGGGCCGGCGCCCCCCCTAGCACCCCTATATATAGTGGGGGAGAGGAGGGACTTCATACCCCAGCCCCTGTCGCCTCCCTCTCTCCCCGTTACGTCTCTCTCTCGCAGTATAGGCGAAGCCCTGCTACTGTGACGCCCTGCATCCACCACCACGCCGTCGTGCTGCTGGATCTTCATCAACCTCTCCTCTTCCCTTGCTGGATCAAGAAGGAGGAGACTTCTCCCGTCCCGTACGTGTGTTGAACGCGGAGGTGCCGTCCGTTCGGCGCTTGGTCATCGGTGATTTGGATCACGTCGTGTACGACTACATCATCACCGTTCTTTGAACGCTTCCGCACGCCATCTACAAAGGTATGTAGATGCATCCGATGGATCGTTGCTAGATGAACTCCTAGATGGATCTTGGTGAAATGAGTAAGAAATTTTTTGTTTTCTGCAACGTTCCCCAACAGTGGTATCAGAGCTAGGTCTATGCGTAGTTCTTCTTGCGCGAGTAGAACACAATTTGTTGTGGGCGTAGATTTGTCAACTTTCTTGCCGCTACTAGTCTTTTCTTGCTTCAACGGCATTGTGGGATGAAGCGGCCCGGACCAACCTTACACGTACGCTTACGTGAGACCGGTTCCACCGACTAACATGCACTAGTTGCATAAGGTGGCTGGCGGGTGTCTGTCTCTCCCACTTTAGTTGGAGCGGATTCGATGAACAGGGTCCTTATGAAGGGTAAATAGAAGTTGACAAATCACGTTGTGGCTTTAACGTAGGTAAGAAGACGTTCTTGCTAGAACCCTAATTCAGCCACGTAAAACTTGCAACAACAATTAGAGGACGTCTAACTTGTTTTTGCAGCAAGTGGTTTGTGATATGATATGGCCAAAGTTGTGATGAATGATGAATGATATATATGTGATGTATGAGATGTTCATGCTATTGTAATAGGAATCACGACTTGCATGTCGATGAGTATGACAACCGGCAGGAGCCATAGGAGTTGTCTTTATTCTTTTATATGACCTGCGTGTCATTGAGAAACGTCATGTAAATTACTTTACTTTATTGCTAAACACGTTAGCCATAGTAGTAGAAGTAATAGTTGGCGAGCAACTTCATGGAGACACGATGATGGAGATCATGATGATGGAGATCATGGTGTCAAGCCGGTGACAAGATGATCATGGAGCCCCAAGATGGAGATCAAAGGAGCTATGTGATATTGGCCATATCATGTCACGTTTATTATTTGATTGCATGTGATGTTTATCATGTTTTGCATCTTGTTTACTTAGAACGACGGTAGTAAATAAGATGATCCCTCATAATAATTTCAAGAAGTGTTCCCCCTAACTGTGCACCGTTGCGACAGTTTGCTGTTTCAAAACACCACGTGATGATCGGGTGTTTTATTCAGACGTTCACATACAACGGGTGTAAGACAGATTTACACATGCAAACACTTAGGTTGACTTGACGAGCCTAGCATGTACAGACATGGCCTCGGAACACAGAAGACCGAAAGGTCGAGCATGAGTCGTATAGAAGATACGATCAACATGAAGATGTTCACCGATGTTGACTAGTCCGTCTCACGTGATGATCGGACACGGTCTAGTTAACTCGGATCATGTAATACTTAGATGACTAGAGGGATGTCTAATCTAAGTGGGAGTTCATTAATAATTTGATTAGATGAACTTAATTATCATGAACTTAGTCTAAAATATTTTACACTATGTCTTGTAGATCAAATGGCCAACGTAGTCCTCAACTTCAACGCGTTCCTAGAGAAAACCAAGCTGAAAGACGATGGCAGCAACTATACGGACTGGGTCTGGAACCTGAGGATCATCCTCATAGCTGCCAAGAAAGATTATGTCCTACAAGCACCGCTAGGTGATCCACCCGTCCCACAGAACCAAGACGTTATGAACGCTTGGCAGACACGTGTTGACGACTACTCCCTCGTTCAGTGCGGCATGCTTTACAGCTTAGAGCCGGGGCTCCAAAAGCGTTTTGAGAGACATGGAGCATATGAGATGTTCGAAGAGCTGAAAATGGTTTTTCAAGCTCATGCCCGGATCGAGAGATATGAAGTCTCCGATAAGTTCTTCAGCTGTAAGATGGAGGAAAATAGTTCTGTCAGTGAGCATATACTCACTATGTCTGGGTTACACAACCGCTTGTCTCAGCTGGGAGTTAACCTCCCGGATGATGCGGTCATTGACAGAATCCTCCAGTCGCTTCCACCAAGCTACAAGAGCTTCGTGATGAACTTCAACATGCAGGGGATGCAGAAGACCATTCCTGAGTTGTTTTCAATGCTGAAATCAGCGGAGGTAGAAGTCAAGAAGGAACATCAAGTGTTGATGGTCAATAAAACCACTAAGTTCAAGAAAGGCAAGGGTAAAAAGAACTCCAAGAAGGACGGCAAGGAAGTTGCCGCGCCCGGCAAGCAAGCTGCCGGGAAGAAGCCAAAGAATGGACCCAAGCCCGAGACTGAGTGCTTTTATTGCAAGGGGAACGGTCACTGGAAGCGGAACTGCCCTAAATACTTAGCAGACAAGAAGGCCGGCAAAACAAAAGGTATATGTGATATACATGTAATTGATGTGTACCTTACTAGTGTCCATAGTAGCTCCTGGGTATTTGATACCGGTGCAGTTGCTCACATTTGTAACTCAAAGCAGGGGCTGCGGAATAAGCGGAAACTGGCAAAGGACGAGGTGACGATGCGCGTCGGGAATGGTTCCAAGGTCAATGTGATCGCCGTCGGCACGCTACCTCTATATCTACCTTCGGGATTAGTTTTAAACCTTAATAATTTTTATTTAGTGCCAGCTTTGAGCATGAACATTGTATCGGGATCTCGTTTAATTCGAGATGGCTACTCATTTAAATCTGAGAATAATGGTTGTTCCATTTATATGAGAGATATGTTTTATGGTCATGCTCCTATGGTGAATGGTTTATTCTTTATGAATCTCGAACGTAATGCTACACATGTTCATAATGTGAGTACCAAAAGATGTAAGGTTGATAATGATAGTCCCACATACTTGTGGCACTGCCGCCTTGGTCACATAGGTGTCAAACGCATGAAGAAGCTCCATGCAGATGGACTTTTAGAGTCTCTTGATTATGAATCATTTGACACGTGCGAACCATGCCTTATGGGTAAAATGACCAAGACTCCATTCTCAGGAACAATGGAGCGAGCAACCAACTTATTGGAAATCATACATACTGATGTGTGCGGTCCAATGAGTGTTGAGGCTCGCGGTGGCTATCGTTATGTTCTCACCCTCACTGATGACTTGAGTAGATATGGGTATGTCTACTTAATGAAACACAAGTCTGAAACCTTTGAAAAGTTCAAGGAATTTCAGAGTGAGGTTGAGAATCAACGTGACAGGAAAATCAAGTTTCTACGATCAGATCGTGGAGGAGAATACTTGAGTCACGAATTTGGCACACACTTAAGAAAATGTGGAATAGTTTCACAACTCACGCCGCCTGGAACACCTCAGCGTAACGGTGTGTCCGAACGTCGTAATTGCACTCTATTAGATATGGTGCGATCTATGATGTCTCTTACCGATTTACCGCTATCTTTTTGGGGCTATGCTTTAGAGACTGCCGCATTCACTTTAAATAGGGCTCCGTCGAAATCCGTTGAGACGACACCGTATGAATTATGGTTTGGGAAGAAACCTAAGCTGTCGTTTCTAAAAGTTTGGGGATGCGATGCTTATGTGAAGAAACTTCAACCTGAGAAGCTCGAACCCAAGTCGGAAAAATGCGTCTTCATAGGATACCCAAAAGAAACTATTGGGTACACCTTCTACCTCAGATCCGAAGGCAAGATCTTTGTTGCCAAGAATGGGTCCTTTCTAGAGAAAGAGTTTCTCTCGAAGGAAGTAAGTGGGAGGAAAGTAGAGCTTGATGAAGTATTACCTCTTGAACCGGAAAATAGCGCAACTCAAGAAAATGTTCCTGAGGTTCCTGCACCGACTAGAGAGGAAGTTAATGATAATGATCAAGATACTTCTGATCAAGCTCCTACTGAAATTCGAAGGTCCATAAGGACATGTTCCGCACCAGAGTGGTACGGCAACCATGTCTTGGAAATCATGTTGTTAGACAACGGTGAACCTTCGAACTATGAAGAAGCGATGGCGGGCCCGGATTCCGACAAATGGCTAGAAGCCATGAAATCCGAGATAGGATCCATGTATGAAAATGAAGTATGGACTTTGACTGACTTGCCCGTTGAACGGCGAGCCATAGAAAATAAATAGATCTTTAAGAAGAAGACAGACGCGGATGGTAATGTGACCATCTATAAAGCTCGACTTGTCGCTAAGGGTTATCGACAAGTTCAAGGGGTTGACTACGATGAGACTTTCTCACCGGTAGCGAAGCTGAAGTCCGTCCGAATCATGTTAGCAATTGCCGCATTCTACGATTATGAGATATGGCAAATGGACGTCAAAACGGCATTCCTTAATGGTTTCCTTAAGGAAGAATTGTATATGATGCAGCCGGAAGGTTTTGTCGATCCTAAGAATGCTGACAAGGTGTGCAAGCTCCAACGCTCGATTTATGGGCTGGTGCAAGCATCTCGGAGTTGGAACATTCGCTTTGATGAGATGATCAAAGCGTTTGGGTTTACGCAGACTTATGGAGAAGCCTGCGTTTACAAGAAAGTGAGTGGGAGCTCTGTAGCATTTCTCATATTATATGTAGACGACATACTTTTGATGGGAAATGATATAGAACTCTTGGACAGCATCAAGGCCTACTTGAATAAGAGTTTTTCAATGAAGGACCTTGGAGAAGCTGCTTATATATTAGGCATCAAAATCTATAGAGATAGATCAAGACGCCTCATAGGTCTTTCACAAAGCACATACCTTGATAAGATATTGAAGAAGTTCAATATGGATCAGTCTAAGAAGGGGTTCTTGCCTGTATTACAAGGTGTGAAATTGAGCTCAGCTCAATGTCCGACCACGGCAGAAGATATAGAAGAGATGAGTGTCATCCCCTATGCACCAGCCATAGGTTCTATTATGTATGCCATGCTGTGTACCAGACCTGATGTAAACCTTGCCGTAAGTTTGGTAGGAAGGTACCAAAGTAATCCCGGCAAGGAACACTGGACAGCGGTCAAGAATATCCTGAAGTACCTGAAAAGGACTAAGGAAATGTTTCTCGTTTATGGAGGTGACGAAGAGCTCGTCGTAAAGGGTTACGTCGACGCTAGCTTCGACACAGATCTGGATGACTCTAAGTCACGAACCGGATACGTGTATATTTTGAATGGTGGGGCAGTAAGCTGGTGCAGTTGCAAGCAGAGCGTCGTGGCGGGATCTACATGTGAAGCGGAGTACATGGCAGCCTCGGAGGCAACACATGAAGCAATATGGGTGAAGGAGTTCATCACCGACCTAGGAGTCATACCCAATGCGTCGGGGCCAATCAAACTCTTTTGTGACAACACTGGAGCTATTGCACTTGCCAAGGAGCCCAGGTTTCACAAGAAGACAAGGCACATCAAGCGTCGCTTCAACTCCATCCGTGAAAATGTTCAAGATGGAGACATAGAGATTTGTAAAGTACATACGGACCTGAATGTAGCAGATCCGTTGACTAAACCTCTCCCTAGGGCAAAACATGATCAACACCAGAATTCCATGGGTGTTCGATTCATCACAATGTAACTAGATTATTGACTCTAGTGCAAGTGGGAGACTGTTGGAAATATGCCCTAGAGGCAATAATAAAAGCATTATTATTATATTTCCTTGTTCATGATAATTGTCCTTATTCATGCTATAATTGTGTTATCCGGAAATCGTAATACATGTGTGAATAACAGACACCAACATGTCCCTAGTAAGCCTCTAGTTGACTAGCTCATTGATCAATAGATAGTCATGGTTTCCTGACTATGGACATTGGATGTCATTGATAATGAGATCACATCATTAGGAGAATGATGTGATGGACAAGACCCAATCCTAAACATAGCATAAAGATCGGTTAGTTCGTTTGCTAGAGTTTGCCAATGTCAAAGTATCTTTTCCTTAGACCATGAGATCGTGTAACTCCCGTATACCGTAGGAGTGCTTTGGGTATACCAAACGTCACAACGTAACTGGGTGACTATAAAGGTAGACTACGGGTATCTCTGAAAGTGTCTGTTGGGTTGACACGGATCAAGACTGGGATTTGTCACTCCGTATGACGGAGAGGTATCACCGGGCCCACTCGGTAATGCATCATCATAATGAGCTCAAAGTGACCAAGTGTCTGGTCACGGGATCATGCATTACGGTACGAGTAAAGTGACTTGCCGGTAACGAGATTGAACGAGGTATTGGGATACCGACGATCGAATCTCGGGCAAGTAACATACCGATTGACAAAGGGAATTGCATACGGGGTTGATTGAATCCTCGACATCGTGGTTCATCCGATGAGATCATCGTGGAGCATGTGGGAGCCAACATGGGTATCCGGATCCCACTGTTGGTTATTGACCGGAGAGTCGTCTCGGTCATGTCTGCTTGTCTCCCGAACCCGTAGGGTCTACACACTTAAGGTTCGGTGACGCTAGGGTTGTGAAGATAGGTATATGCAGTAACCCGAATATTGTTCGGAGTCCCGGATGAGATCCCGGACGTCACGAGGAGTTCCGGAATGGTCCGGAGGTAAAGAATTATATATAGGAAGTGCTGTTTCGGCCATCGGGACAAGTTTCGGGGTCACCAGTATTGTACCGAGACCACCGGAAGGGTCCCGGGGGTCCACCGGGTGGGGCCACCTATCCCGGGGGGCCCCATGGGCTGAAGTGGGAGGGAATCCAGCCCATAGTGGGCTGGGGCGCCACCCCCCAAGGGCCCATGCGGCTAGGGTTGGGGGAAACCCTAAAAGGGGGCGCCCCCTTGCTTGGGGGGCAAGCCCCCCACCCTAGGCCGCCGCCCCCCCTAGTAGATGCCATCTACTAGGGCCGGCGCCCCCCTGGCACCCCTATATATAGTGGGGGAGAGGAGGGACTTCATACCCCAGCCCCTGGCGCCTCCCTCTCTCCCCGTTACGTCTCTCTCTCGCAGTATAGGCGAAGCCCTGCTACTGTGACGCCCTGCATCCACCACCACGCCGTCGTGCTGCTGGATCTTCATCAACCTCTCCTCTTCCCTTGCTGGATCAAGAAGGAGGAGACGTCTCCCGTCCCGTACGTGTGTTGAACGCAGAGGTGCCGTCCGTTCGGCGCTTGGTCATCGGTGATTTGGATCACGTCGTGTACGACTACATCATCACCGTTCTTTGAACGCTTCCGCACGCCATCTACAAAGGTATGTAGATGCATCCGATGGCTCGTTGCTAGATGAACTCCTAGATGGATCTTGGTGAAACGAGTAAGAAATTTTTTGTTTTCTGCAACGTTCCCCAACACATCTCCGGTCAATAACCAATAGCGGAACCTGGATGCTAATATTGGCTCCTACATATTCTACGAAGATCTTTATCGTTCAAACCGCATAACAATATACGTTGTTCCCTTTGTCATCAGTATGTTACTTGCCCGAGATTCGATCGTCGGTATCATCATACCTAGTTCAGTCTATGGTTAGGAAACTTAACCATCTTTGATTAACGAGCTAGTCAAGTAGAGGCATTCTAGTGACACTCTGTTTGTCTATGTATTCACACATGTACTAAGTTTCCAGTTAATACAATTCTAGAATGAATAATAAACATTTATCATGATATAAGGAAATATAAATAACAACTTTATTATTGCCTCTAGGGCATATTTCCTTAAGTCTCCCACTTGCACTAGAGTTAATAATCTAGATTACATTGTATTGATTCTAACACCCATGGAGTCTTGGTGCTGATCATGTTTTGCTCGTGAGAGAGGCTTAGTCAATGGGTTTGCAACATTCAGATCCGTATGTATCTTGCAAATCTCTATGTCTCCCTCCTTGACTTGATCGTGGATGGAATTGAAGCGTCTCTTGATGTGCTTGGTTCTCTTGTGAAATCTGGATTCCTTTGCCAAGGCAATTGCAACAGTATTGTCACAAAAGATTTTCATTGGACCCGATGCACTAGGTATGACACCTAGATCGGATATGAACTCCTTCATCCAGACTCCTTCATTTGCTGCTTCCGAAGCAGCTATGTATTCCGCTTCACACGTAGATCCCGCCATGACGCCTTGCTTATAACTGCACCAACTGATAGCTCCACCATTAATAAAATACCTATCCGGTTTGTGACTTAGAGTCATCTAGATCAGTGTCAAAGCTTGCATCGACGTAACCGTTTACGACGAGCTATTTGTCACCTCCATAAATGAGAAACATATCCTTAGTCCTTTTCAGGTATTTCAGGATGTTCTTGACCGTTGTCCAGTGATCCACTCCTGGATTACTTTGGTACCTCCCTGCTAAACTAATAGCAAGGCACACATCAGGTCTGGTACACAATATTGCACACATGATAGAACCTATGGCTGTGGCATAGGGAATGACTTTCATTTTCTCTCTATCTTTTGCGGTGGTCGGGCATTGAGTCTGACTCAACTTAACACCTTGTAACACAGGCAAGAACCCTTTCTTTGCTTGATCCATTTTGAACTTCTTCAAAACTTTATCAAGGTATGTGCTTTGTGAAAGTCCAATTAAGCGTATTGATCTATCTCTATAGATCTCGATGCCCAATATATAAGCTGCTTCACCGAGGTCTTTCATTGAAAAATTCTTATTCAAGTATCCTTTTAAGCTATTCAGAAATTCAGTATCATTTCCAATCAACAATATGTCATCCACATATAATATCAGAAATGCTACAGAGCTCCCACTCACTTTCTTGTAAATACAGGCTTCTCCAAAAGTCCGTATAAAACCATATGCTTTGATCACACTATCAAAGTGTATATTCCAACTCCGAGATGCTTGCACCAGTCCATAAACGGATCGCTGGAGCTTACACACTTTGTTAGCACCTTTTGGATCGACAAAACCTTCTGGTTGCATCATATACAACTCTTCTTTAAGATATCCATTAAGGAATGCAGTTTTGACATCCATTTGCCAAATTTCATAATCATAAAATGCGGCAATTGCTAACATGATTCAGACGGACTTAAGCATCGCTACGGGTGAGAAGGTCTCATCGTAGTCAACTCCTTGAACTTGTCAAAAACCTTTCGCAACAAGTCGAGCTTTGTAGAAAGTAATATTACCATCTGTGTCAGTCTTCTTCTTGAAGATCCATTTATTCTCTATGGCTTGCCGATCATTGGGCAAGTCAACCAAAGTCCATACTTTGTTCTCATACGTGGATCCTATCTCAGATTTCATGGCCTCAGGCCATTTATCCGAATCTGGGCTCATCATAGCTTCTTCATAGTTTGTAGGTTCGTCATGGTCTAGTAACATGACTTCCAGAACAGGGTTTCTGTACCATTCTGGTGCAAAACATGCTCTGGTTGACCTACGAGGTTCAATAGTAACTTGATCTGAAGTTTCATGATCATTATCATTAGCTTCCTCTCTAGTTGGTGTAGGCATCACAGGAACAGTTTTCTGTGATGAGCTACTTTCCAATTCGAGAGAAGGTACAATTACCTCATCAAGTTCTACTTTCCCCCACTCACTTCTTTCGAGAGAAACTCCTTCTCTAGAAAGGTTCCATTCTCGGCAACAAAGATCTTGCCTTCGGATCTGTGATAGAAGGTGTACCCAACAGTCTCCTTTGGGTATCCTATGAAGACACATTTCTACGATTTGGGTTCGAGCTTATCAGGTTGAAGCTTTTTCACATAAGCATCGCAGCCCCAAACTTTAAGAAATGACAACTTGGGTTTCTTGCCAAACCACAGTTCATATGGTGTCGTCTCAACGGATTTCGATGGTGCCCTATTTAACGTGAATGCAACTGTCTCTAAAGCATAACCCCAAAACGATAGCGGTAAATTAGCAAGAGACATCATAGGTCACACCATATCTAATAAAGTGCGGTTATGACGTTCGGACACACCATTACGCTGTGCTGTTCCAGGTGGCGTGAATTGCAAAACTATTCCGCATTGTTTCAAATGAAGACCAAACTCGTAACTCAAATATTCTCCTCCACGATCAGATCGTAGAAACTTTATTTTCTTGTTACGATGATTTTCCACTTCACTCTGGAATTATTTGAACTTTTCAAATGTTTCAGACTTATGTTTCATCAAGTAGATATACCCATATATGTTCAAATCATCTGTGAAGGTGAGAAAATAATGATACCCTCCACGAGCATCAACACTCATCGGACCACATACATCAGTATGTATTATTTCCAATAAGTCTGTTGCTCGTTTCATTGTTCCGGAGAACGGAGTCTTAGTCATCTTGCCCATGAGGCATGGTTCGCAAGCATCAAGTGATTCATAATCAAGTGATTCCAAAAGCCCATCAGCATGGAGTTTCTTCATGCGCTTTACACCAATATGACCTAAACGGCAGTGCCATAAATGAGTTGCACTATCATTATTAAACTTATATCTTTTGGCTTCAATACTATGAATATGTGTATCACTACTATCAAGATTTAGTAAAAATAGACACCTCATCAAGGGTGCATGACCATAAAATATATTACTCATATAAATAGAACAACCATTATTCTCTGATTTAAATGAATGACCGTCTCGCATCAAACAAGATCCAGATATAATGTTCATGCTTAACGCTAGCACCAAATAACAATTATTTAGGTCTAAAACTAATCCCGAAGGTAGATGTAGAGGTAGCGTGCCGACGACGATCACATCGACTTTGGAAACCATTTCCCACGTGCATCGTCACCTCGTCCTTAGCCAATCTTAGCTTAATCCGTAGCCCCTGTTTCGAGTTGCAAATATTAGCAACATAACCAGTATCAAATACCCAGGCGCTACTGTGAGCATTAGTAAGGTACACATCAATAACATGTATATCAAATATACCTTTCACTTTGCCATCCTTCTTATCCGCCAAATACTTGGGGAAGTTCCGCTTCCAGTGCCCAGTCCCTTTGCAGTAGAAGCACTCAGTCTCAGGCTTAGGTCCAGACTTGGGCTTCTTCACTTGAGCAACAACTTGTTTGTCGTTCTTCTTGAAGTTCCCCTTCTTCCCTTTACCCTTCTTCTTGAAACTGGTGGTATTGTTGACCATCAACACTTGATGCTCCTTCTTGATTTCTACCTCCGCAGCCTTTAGCATCGCGAAGACATCAGGAATTGTCTTATCCATCCCTTGCATATTATAGCTCATCATGAAGCTTTTGTAGCTTGGTGGTAGTGATTGAAGAACTCTGTCAATGACACTATCAACCGGAAGATTAACTCCCAGCTGAGTGAAGTGATTGTGGTACCCAGACATTTTGAGTATGTGCTCACTGACAGAACTATTCTCCTCCATTTTGCAGCTGTAGAACTTATTGGAGACTTCATATCTCTCAATCCGGGCATTTGCTTGAAATATTAACTTCAACTCCTGGAACATCTCATATGCTCCATGACGTTCAAAACATCGTTGAAGTCCCGGTTCTAAGCCGTAAAGCATGGCAAACTGAACTATCGAGTAGTCAACAGCTTTGCTCTGCCAGATGTTCATAACATCTGGAGTTGCTCCTGCAGCGGGTTTGGCACCTAGCGGTGCTTCCAGGACGTAATTCTTCTGTGCAGCAATGAGGATAATCCTCAAGTTACGGACCCAGCCATATGCTTGCTACCATCATCTTTCAACTTAGCTTTCTCTAGGAACGCATTAAAATTCAACGGAACAACAACACGGGCCATTTATCTACAATAACATAGACATGAAAAATACTATCAGGTACTAAGTTCATGATAAATGAAAGTTCAATTAGTCATATTACTTAAGAACTCCCACTTAGATAGACATCCCTCTAATCATCTAAGTCATCACGTGATCCATATCAACGAAACCATGTCCGATCATCACATGAGATGGAGTAGTTTTCAATGGTGAACATCACTATGTTGATCATATCTACTATATGATTCACGCTCGACCTTTCCGTCTCAGTGTTCCGAGGCCATATCTGCATATGCTAGCCTTGTCAAGTTTAACCCGAGTATTCTGCGTGTGCAAAACTGGCTTGCACCCATTGTATGTGAACGTAGAGCTTATCACACCCGATCATCACGTGGTGTCTCGGCACGACGAACTGTAGCAATGGTGCATACTCAGGGAGAACACTTATACCTTGAAATTTAGTGAGAGATCATCTTATAATGCTACCGTCGTACTAAGCAAAATAAGATGCATAAAGGATAAAATCACATGCAATCAATATAAGTGATATGATATGGCCACCATCAACTTGTGCCTTTGATCTCCATCTCCAAAGCACCATCATGATCACCATCGTCACCGGCTTGACACCTTGATCTCCATCGTAGCATCATTGTCGTCTCGCCAACTATTGCTTCCACGACTATCGCTACCGCTTAGTGATAAAGTAAAGCAATTACATGGCGATTGCATTTCATACAATAAAGCGACAACCATATGGCTCCTGCTAGTTGCCGATAACTGTGTTACAAAACATGATCATCTCATACAACAATTTATATAATCACGTCTTGACCATATCACATCACAACATGCCAGCCACCTGTGTGCAAAGCATGTCGGTAGAACCAGTCTTATGAACGCGGTCATGTAATGTCGGTCCAGGCCACTTCATCCAACAATACCGCCGAATCAAGAAACAACTAGTGACGGCAAGTAATATGTATATACCCACGCCCACAACTCCTTTGTCTTCTACTCGTGCATATAACATCTACGCATAGACCTGGCTCGGATGCCACTGTTGGGGAATGAGCGGGTACAGTGTGTATAGTGTGTCCACGTACCCTCGTAGACCGAAAGCGGAAGTGTTAAGTAACGTGGTTTATGTAGTCGAACGTCTTCCCGATCCAACCGATCAAGCACCGAACGCACAGCACCTCCACGATCTGCACACGTACAGCTCAACGACGTCCTCGTACTCTTGATCCAGCAGAGGCCGAGGGAGAGTTTCGTCAGCACGAAGGCGTGGTGACGGTGATGATGAAGTTACCGGCGCAGGGCGTCGCCTAAGCACCGCAACGATATGACCGAGGTGTGTTTCTGTGGAGGGGGGCACTGCACACGGCTAAGAGAAACTTTGATGTACCTTTGGGGTTCCCCCTCCCATGTATATAAAGGGGGGAGGGAGGAGGAGGTCGGCCAAGGGGAGGAGGCACGCCAAGGGGGGGCAATCCTACTCCAAGTAGGATTCGGCCCCCCCATTCCTATTCCAACTAGGAGAAGGTGGAAGGAGAGGGAGGAGAGAAGGAAAGGGGGCCGACCCTCCTAGTCCAATTCGGTTTGGGCTAGGGGGGGACGCCACCTCTTGGCCTTCCTCCTCTCATCCACTATTAGTCCCATGAGGCCCAATAACCCCCCGGGGGGTTCCGGTAACTCCCCGGTACTCCGGTAAATACTTGATACACCTCGGAACCATTCCGGTGTCCGAATATAGTCATCCATTATATCAATCTTTTTGTCTCGGCCATTTCGAGACTCCTCGTCATGTTCGTGATCTCATCCGGGACTCCGAACTACCTTCGGTACATCAAAACACATAAACTCATAATACCGATCGTCATCGAACGTTAAGCGTGCGGACCCTACGGGTTCGAGAACTATGTAGACATGAACGAGACTCATCTCCGGTCAATAACCAATAGCGGAACATGGATGCTCATATTGGCTCCTACATATTCTACGAAGATCTTTATCGGTCAAACCACATAACAACATACATTGTTCCCTTTGTCATCGGTATGTTAGTTGCCCGAGATTCGATCGTCGGTATCATCATACCTAGTTCAATCTCGTTACCGGCAAGTCTCTTTACTCATTCCATAATGCATCATCCTGTAACTAAATCATTAGTTACATTGCTTGCAAGGCTTATAGTGATGTGCATTACCGAGAGGGCCCACAGATACCTCTCCGACAATCAGAGTGACAAATCCTAATCTCGATCTATGCCAACTCAACAAACAACATCGGAGACACTTGTAGAGCATCTTTATAATCACCCAGTTACGTTGTGACGTTTGATAGCACACTAAGTGTTCCTCCAGTATTCGGGAGTTGCATAATCTCATAGTCATAGGAACATGTCTAAGTCATGAAGAAAGTAATAGCAATAAACTAAACGATCATAGTGCTAAGCTAACGGATGGGTCAAGTCAATCACATCATTCTCTAATGATGTGACCCTGTTTATCAAATGACAACTCATGTCTATGGTTAGGAAACTTAACCATCTTTGATTAACGAGCTAGTCAAGTAGAGGCATACTAGTGACACTCTCTCTATGTATTCACACATGTACTAAGTTTCCGGTTAATACAATTCTAGCATGAATAATAAACATTTATCATGATATAAGGATATATAAATAACAACTTTATTATTGCCTCTAGGGCATATTTCCTTCAATATGTATTTTGCAATTTTCTATGTCTACAATGCTCTGCACGGAGCTACTCTAGTTAATTGCTCCCACTTTCAATATGTATCCAGATTGAGACTCAGAGTCACCCGGATCAGAGTCAAAGCTTGCATCGACGTAACCTTTTACGACGAACTCTTTGTCACCTCCATAACTGTTGGGGATATTACTACTGGAGGTAAACCGGCCTTATGTAGCCGGGTTGACTCCTTGAAGATTAGAAGCCCATAAAGATGCAAGGATGATGGCGCTTCATGGAGGCCCAAGGCCCAAAGGCGGGTTAAAGCCTGTAAATGTAAACTGGCTTAGTCATGTAACTTGTATTGTAAGATAGGAAGGATAGAGACCTGACTGGATACGTTTATGATCCGGCTTCGGGACTCTGTAAACCGGTGGGCGTCAACCTATGTATATAAAGGGACGACCCGACAGCGGTTTAGGGACAACAACTCAAGAGCCAGACAAAGCGGATTCGCTCCCTGGCCTTCGAAACCCTAGCAATACCAACCACAACTAGACGTAGGCTTTTACCTTCCTCGAAGGGGCCGAACTAGTATAAAGTTCCCCGTGTCCCCTTGTCCGGTTTAACCCCTTAAAGCTAACCCGTAGCGATGGCTCCACGACTAAGTCCTTTCACAAGGACATCTGCCGTGACAAACCCACAACAGTTGGCGCCCACCGTGGGGCTATCGCACGATGGTTTTGAGTTCTTGAAGGGCAGCTTCGATGGACTTAAGCGATACGCTGTGGGCCAGATGACGAAGAGTCGTCGCGGAAAGCTCTACATCGACAGCGCAGGATGGGGTCCCGAGGCCGATTCAATCGAATACGGGTACCGGGTCCCCTTTGGTGGGATTCACGTCTTCATCGGCAAGATCGGCGAACCGCCCCCTGAGCCGGACATCTACACCGACATCATCGAAATGGCTCGGCGTGCAAGTTCTCCGCCGGTTCAGCCCGAGGCAAGGCATGTTTTCATGGGTGTCATACATGGATCGAGGTACGAGGACGGACCGGTGTCCGATGGAGAGACCGTGGTCTGTTCTGATGACGAGTCTTCTGGAGAGACCGGATCACTTTACCAGTTGCAGGACCGCCGGATTGTTGGAGGATCCGAGGCAACAGTATTCCGGATTCCCCTGATCTGCCAAACCGGGCCGCCATCTTCATGGCCGGCACACAATCGGCGCTTCACTCATCTACCGCCGCAGCAATGCTCTCCGGTTCAACAACAGCCACACCAGCAGGGGCAGGAAGCTCTGTGTCGGTGTCAAAACCGGCGGATCTCGGGTAGTGGGTCCCGAACTGTGCGTCTAGGCCAGATGGTAACAGGAGGCAGGGAACACGATGTTTTTCCCAGGTTCGGGCCCTATTGATGGAGGTAAAACCCTACGTCCTGCTTGATTAATATTGATGATATGTGTAGTACAAGAGTAGATCTACCACGAGATCAAGGAGGCTAAACCCTAGAAGCTAGCCTATGGTATGATTGTTGTATATGGAGTGGGTTGCCTACGGACTACAACCCTCCGGTTTATATAGACACCGGATAGGGTTAGGGTTACATAGAGTCGGTTACAATGGTAGGAGATCTTGAATATCCGCACCGCCAAGCTTGCCTCCCACGCCAAGGAAAGTCCCATCCGGACACGGGACGAAGTCTTCAATCTTGTATCTTCATAGTCCAGGAGTCCGGCTGAAGGTATTGTCTGGCTACCCGAACACCCCCTAATCCAGGACTCCCTCAGTAGCCCCTGAACCAGGCTTCAATGACGACGAGTCCGGCGCGCAAATTGTCTTCGGCATTGCAAGGCGGGTTCCTCCTCCAAGTCCTTCATAGAAGATTGTAAACACCAAGAGTAGTGTCCGGCTCTGCAAAATAAGCTTCCAAATATTGCCATAGAGGGAATAATATTAACACAAATCAAATCTGCTGACGTATTCCGCAGTGCGTCATCACACTACAGCCAAGTCCTTCACTCGAATCGTTTTCACTTTTCCACCTCAGCATGTTTTGCGAGGCGGTTTCCTTGGCACGTCTTGTCAAAGCAGAGATCGTGTGCCCCCCTTTTACGAGATTCTCATCAATACGGACGTGGGTAAACCAATCGTGCCCGTTAGCATGTTTTCTCGATTAAAGGCGAGTCCCAAACGGTTACGGGGAGGGCTCCTGGTATTCAACCTCTTATAAAGAGACCAGGGCCTTACTCCTTTTCTCCAATCCCAAAACAAGTTCGCCCGTCGCCTCGAGTTCCAACACCCTAGGCTCCAGATTCCGGGCGCCTCAGACCTTCGACAATGTCCGGTTCCGACCTTCAAGGCCGATGGATGCCCTCCTCCATCACGGAGGAGGACGTGCTAAAGTTGAGAGAGGCTAAGTTCTTGACTGCCGAAATTTCGCACAGGTTGCCTGCTCAAAGGCAGGCTATCCCCAGTCCCCAGCCCGGTGAGAGCGTAGTGTTCGTGTCTCACTTCCTTCGGGGGTTAGGCTTCCAAATGGACCCCTTTGTGAGGGGACTGCTGTTTTATTACGGGTTGGAATTCCACGACTTAGCTCCGGAGTCCATCCTCCATATCTCCTCGTTTATCGTTGTATGCGAAGCGTTCCTCCGTGTTACCCCTCACTTCGGATTATGGCTCAAGACTTTCAAAGTGGAGCTGAAGATGATCAAGGGACGACACGCAGAGTGCGGAGGCGCTGTTATAAGCAAAAATGCTGATGCTCCATGGCCTGAGGGCTCTTTTCAAGAGGAGCTAGGCTTGTGGCAACGAGAGTGGTTTTATATCACCGCTTCCCGGAGCACCAAGTGGGTGGCGCTTCCTGCCTTTCGCTCGGGTCCCCCACCACGGCTAGCGTCATGGGTTAATAGAGGGTTAGATTGGGGTTTGCCCAAAGACGTGCCCCTGTTACAGGGCCGAATTAAGGATCTCTTGGAAGGAGACCTCAGCTTGGTCAAGGTGACGCAGGTCATGCTGATTCGTCGAATATTGCCCGGCAAACGTCGCCCCCTTCGCCTGTGGGAGTTTAATCCAGAGGGACCGCGAGCTCTCCAGAACTTTATGGGCGCAATGCCCGCGGAGATGTATAGACTGTTCTTCGAATCACAAGAGATGTGTCCGGATTTAACCGAGGATGCAAGCCTAAGCTGCAATCGCCCGGATACTCAAGTAAGCAACCTTGTGCCCGGACCTTCTATCCGTATAATTGTCATAAACTTGCCCCTAAAAGAGCCGTCCTTTTAAATAGGAGTGGATAGCGAAGGCAAAGCTGATCAGGTGTCCGGCTCCCCTTCCTGAAACCAGGCCGGATCCCGTGCTGGTCAGGATGCTGGAGATAATGCCTTTGGAGGGGGAGGACAAGGAATCTATGGCCTCCTCGAAGGAGGCTGCTCCGAAGGGAGGAACCGACAATTCCTCTCCTAAGGGGAAGAAGAGAGCCGCCTCTGACGACCCGGAAACCATGGCCTCGAAACGGGGGAGAAAATCCTCGTCAGAGGGTCCGACGCCGGGGAGTTCCTCGGCCGGACTACACCCTCAAGGGGATCAGCCCTCCAGCGAGCCATAAGTGGAGAAAAGATTTTCCTTTTGAGGGATGAGGGAAGTCCTTGATTTATATCTGAGAAGATTAACCAAACCTTTATCTTGTAGCTCGGACCTTAGCCCTTCTCAGCAGAGCTCGTCTTCGGGGGATCTCCTTCCGGAGATGATGGAGAGCGGGACGCCTCCCCCTGCCGTGCCGCCTAGTGAGGCGGGCGACCCTGAGGTGTCGTCGCGGAGGGTTTCTCCAAATCCGGCAGGGGCGGAAGGTGGCTATGCGGCCCCCCGAGGTTCTCCGCGTCCGACCTTCGAAAGAGGTCATGGGACGAGCCCGGCACCGTCTGGTGCTCGGCTGGAGGAGCTAAAGATTCTGCTGGGGCGAGCTTCTATCTCAGAGGAGCACCGCGCATTGATGGGCACGGTGATTGAAAGGATTTCATCCATAGAGAGCGGATTGTATGAGGCCGTCAAAAGTTTACTGACGGGTTTCGAGGTACATTAGATAATGTATACTTTTGTCAGTTGCGCATGAGTAAGATGCGCCCTGTGTAGATAGTAGCCCCTGAGACTCTGCGTGTCGTCAAGAAATGACGGCACGTAGAGGATCATAATCCCAGGTCTAAGATGTCGCCTTTCAGTGTAGGCGGCAGGGTGTCTGGAATCGAGCCGAACTGATGATTTTGCCGAACTAAAGCGGCAACTGGACGTGGCAAATGCCGACATCATGCTTGTCAATAAGCGGCTTGATGAGGCTCAAGGTATGTAATTCCTCGGGCGGCATCAGGTAAGAACAGTTTTATGCCTGTGTCTTACGATGTGTGTGCTTGACATAGATGGTGCGGCCGCCGTGGAGAGTCTTAGGGCAGAACTTGCCCGAGCTAAAGAACAAGCCAGCAAAAGTGATGCGGCCACCAGGAAAGCCCTTGAAGAGCCGAGAGCCGAATAGGCTGCTCATTGCCGAAGCAAGGAAGAGATGGCCGAGATGGCCGAAAAGTTAAAAAGCGCTACAGACCGTTGCAGACTTCTTGAAAAAGAAGACCAGGCGAAACAGACGGACTTAGAGAAGGCCGTTGCCAATGCCAAGGACGCGCGCTCTGCGATGAGAGCTGTGAAGGAGGAGCTGCGTCAGGCCGAACAGATTGCGGCTGGAAAGCCCTTTATGCTGCGAAGGAAATTTTGTGATCCGAAGTTTGCTCCGTTGGACCGGATGTGGAGTGTGGAGGATACCTATCTGGACTTGGCAGCGAGTGCTGCTGATGCGACCGAACACTTTCGAGATCAGAAAGATCGCGAAGTGGAAAAGCTTTTCTGGTCGCAGTTTCACAATCCAGAGCGTCCACTGGCAGTGGATGATCGTTTGGCTCAATGGGCCGAACTGAATAGGTTGTCTGGACTCGCCATGAAGTACGTCATGGGTCACCTGTGGCCGGGGAGATCGGAGCCGAAGAGTTATTTCAGCTTGGTGCAGCAATTCCTTGACGCGGTGCCGCGTATAAATGCAATGAAGAGGTCAGCATGCATAGAGGGCGCTAGGATGGCTCTTGCCCGTGTTAAGACATACTGGGCAGAGATGGAGACCACCGTTGTTGCGTCCCGAGATTCGGACAAAAGCCGAGTACCCTCTGAGCACTATTTTCAGGAAGTTCTTGAAGGCGCTCGTGTAATAGAGACGCAGTGCCCGAAAGATGCTATGTTATGATAGCATATGTAATTATAAAGTAATATTTTGATAAACTGTAGTGGCCTTTTTTATACTTGTGCCTCCAAGTATTGGGAACACCTCCTGTGCGGCCGTTTTAAGATATATATATATATAGAATCTGAAAGATGGCAGTCGTTGGCTTCAGCCCCCACGCACATAGTGCGGGGATGCTCGCAGAAGACGCATTTTCACACTTAACCCAACGTCTTGGTCCTACAAAGGAGGTGATAGCGCAGCGGGCCAGGCAACCGGACTATAATGCTTTAACACTTTCACTTAGCCATAGGAGTTTGATAGTGAGACTATTTAGGTAGCCCCTTGGTGGCAACTGCGCTCGTTCGAGTTCGGGGGGCGTATGTGCCTGACCGGGAAGCGGCCCTTCGTTAAAGCGGAGGAATCCGATAGGTCATCGGGTGGCTGACCAGTCTCACGCTACATCATGACAGTCAGTTTTTGGCTTTCTCTACTGAGGTGCTCGCCCGGCCGAACCGGGGCACAATCGCAGTAGTTCTCTTGGTGCTACCTTAGCCGATAGAGCGGAACGTAAGGTAGCCGAACTCAGGAGCCGGGCAACCCAACATTTGACCAAAGACATGATTCGGAGCTGATGCATATAATGCCAAAACTCGCGACGCCGAACACTCCCTAAGGTGTTCGGTCTTTATGAGTGCGGGCGAAACAACACTCTTTATTAAAAAATCCCCTAGTGTCCAGGTACGTGCAAAAATTCTGACGTGGCCACATGCCAAGACGCCAGCCTCCTCCTTGGTTATATCAGAAAGAAAAAACCAGGGGATGTGTAGCAACAAGAGATAGTAAAAAAGGTTTACGCAGGGTCTTAATCTGAAAAGAATCCTTTAGGACGGGTCCCTACTGCACGTCTGCGCCTGTGTCTCCGTTGTGCCGTATCCTGGATGGGCGCCGCACGACGTTCATCTATAAAAGAGAGGAACTGAGTTGAAAACGGGTCGTGCCGAAAAAGTTTAAAATAAGCAAAGTATAAAGTAAGATATATAAGATTGAGCTTTATTGTCTCTTATTGTATATGCGTGGAGCCCCTAGTGCGGGGGTATATGGCTTCTAGGCCTGCATCAATGATGATTTTGCACCGAACTCGTCTATCCGCGTTCGTGGTCTTGAATGACCTATTTCGATGTTTTTTTTGGCCGGTGAGGCCATTTTGCTGTGGGGCTGTCAAAGCGGCCGCACAGTCCTCCGCTTGGGGAGGTGCACTTTAGTGCTTCCCCTTCAAAGAGATGATGCCTCGTGGACCGGGCATCTTAAGCGTAAGAGATGCATAATGCGGTATTGCGTTAAAGCGAGCGAAAGCTTCGTGTCCCAGTAGTGCTTGATAGCGACTTGAGAACGGGACGATATGGAAGGTCAGCTTTTCGCGGCGGAGGTTATCGGCAGAGCTGAATATGACTTTGAGCCGGAGAAAACCCATACAATGGGTGTCCGGACCAGGTATTACCCCTTGAAAGGAGGTTTTGCTGCGGCGGATTCTTGTTGGGTTTATCCCCATGTGCTGGATTGTATCCTGATATATCAGGTTTAGTCCACTGCCGCCGTCCATAAGGACATTTGAAAACTGGAGTCCGCCAATTATTGGATCGAGTATCAAGGCAGTCCAGCCTACATTCTTGATATTCCTAGAATAATCTAGCTGATCGAAGATGATCGGTTTTGACAACCAGTGGTAGGACCCTTTGGGGATGGGCCATGTGGTGCGTACCTTTACGGGCGCCGCACGTTTTGTTATGTGAAGTGAGTTCACTGTTTTTACTTCTTGTGGGAAGTTCTTTTGTTTCCTGGTGCTCTGCTTTTGGGGTTCGTCCTCGTCTTCGCTTGGTGTGTCGAGCCCCTTGTGTTCGGCATTGAGTCTGCCGGATTGTTTGAAAACCCAACAGTCTCTATGGGTATGGTTAGCAGGCTTCCCGGGAGTACTGTGTATCTGACATATCCTGTCCAGGATTTTATTTAGGTTGGATGGATCATCCCTGTTATCCTGGGGGGGCGATTTTTCCTGATTTTGTCGTGAGCCTTTGAATCCGGCATTGACTGCCGTGCTCTTCGGACTTTTGTCCTTAGTCCAGCGATGATCCTTGTTGCGTCGCGGTTTTCCGTTTCCATCCCTAGTTTCGGATGTACTTGGGTCACTGGGGCTGCACCTTGCCAACCACCTGTCCTCCCCTGCACAAAGGCGGGTCATGAGGCTTGTTAGTGCGGCCATTGTTCTTGGATTTTCTTGGCCGAGGTGTCTGGTGAGCCATTCGTCTCGGACGTTATGCCTGAAAGCTGCTAAGGCTTCGGCGTCCGGATAGTCGACTATCTAATTCTTTTTAGTGAGGAATCTATTCCAGAACTGCCGAGCTGATTCTCCGGGTTGTTGAGTTATGTGACTAAGATCGTCTGCATCCGGAGGGCGGACATAGGTCCCTTGAAAGTTTGTTCGGAAAGCATCCTCGAGCTCTTCCCAGCTTCCAATTGTGTTTTCGGGAAGGCTTTTAAGCCAATGCCGGGCTGGCCCTTTAAGTTTAAGGGGTAGATATTTTATGGCGTGGAGATCATCTCCTCTAGCCATGTGTATGTGGAGGATATAATCCTCGATCCAAACTCCAGGGTCTGTTGTTCCATCGTATGCCTCTATGTTTATGGGTTTGAATCGCTCTGGGAATTCATAGTCCAGGACCTCATCGGTGAAACATAGGGGGTGTGCGGCGCCCCTGTATTTGGGTGTGCCGGATTCTGATGATGGCTTCATAGCGTTGCTTACGAGAGCTTGCTTTCTTGGCCCATAAATGGACCTGACTGGGCCATGATGTGAATCCTTAAGTCGGTCGCATGCCGATTTAGGTGCGGCGCCGCTTGTCGCTTTATGGGGTCGTCTATCCGACCGTGTGGCTTTTTCATTTTTTGAATGCGAGGGTTCTAGGGCCTCTTCGTCGAATTCAGGCCGTAGCTTTCTTTTTGGATAGCTTTTAGTGCGGCGACTATCGCCGTACTTATCTGTGGTATTGATTACTTTGCTCCATCTAATCCGGAGTGCATCTTCCGCTGTTTTTAGCTTCCGCTTATGCTTTTTTAGGCTGCGTGCAGTTGCAACGAGCCTCTCGTGGAGATTCTTCTGCTCCATAGGTTTATTCGGCGTGAGGTCGTCCGGAATGCCGTTTTCGCCGGAGGAGGGATGTTCGGTTTCTCTATCCGTGTTGCCCTGTTCGGACGATTGCTCTAAGGCCTGCTCATCGTCTACCGGCTCGTCCTGCTCTATGGCTGGGTTTTTGTCGAGGCAGGGCTTGGGTCGGCGTTTACGCCGACGCTTTGATTGCTTTTCGAGGGGTCGATCTCCCGTCCCATCCCCTTTTTCCTCGTTGTCGCTTCCTTTAGGGGTATCCACCATGTACACATCGTGAGATGAGGTGGCTGTCCAATGCCCTATGGGCGTTGGTTCGTCGGTATCTCCTGCATCGTCATCCATGCTGTCGATGTCTCCGGAGTTGAAGTTGAGCACGTCGTTTAAATTGTCGACAGTGGCTACCAAGTGGGTGGTGGGTGGGCTTTGAATTTCTTTATCGTTCGTATCCCATCCTCGCTGACCATAGTTCGGCCAGGGCTCTCCTGATAAGGAGAGAGACTTGAGAGAGTTCAGGATATCGCCACAAGGCGAGTGCTGAAAGATGTCTGCGGCGGTGAACTCTATTATCGGCGCCCAATCGGATTCGATCGGCAGGGGCGCGGGGGTTTCGGAGTTCAGAAAGGAGTCCGGATCCTCGAAGTCATGGATCATGCAGAGTGCGGGGCTAGCGTTCGGCTCGATCGCCTTTGAGATCGAAGCACCCGAGGTGACGTCCAACCGCTCATCCTCGATTGGCGCAATAGGCTCCGAGTTAGGGGTCGGAACCGATGCGTGTGCGGCCTCCAGGACACTGTCCGGAGGTAGAGCTAGGTCATGCCCCTCGAGATAGTGCGGCGCGCTTGGCTGTGGCTCGAACCCGTCGAAGATCAAGTCTCCGCGGATGTCAGCCGTGTAGTTTAAGCTTCCAAACCTGACTTGATAGCCAGGGGCATAGCTTTCGATCTGCTCCAGGTGGCCGTGCGAATTGGCCCGCAGAGCGAAGCCGCCGAAGACGAAGATCTGTCCGGGGAGAAAAGTCTCACCCTGGACCGTATCGTTGTTGATGATCAAAGGAGCCATCGGGCCTAAAGGCGACGACACAGAGGAACCCTCAATGAAAGCACCAATGTCGGTGTCAAAACCGGTGGATCTCGGGTAGTGGGTCCCGAACTGTGCGTCTAGGCCGGATGGTAACAGGAGGCAGGGAACATGATGTTTTACCCAGGTTCGGGCCCTCTTGATGGAGGTAAAACCCTACGTCCTGCTTGATTAATATTGATGATATGGGTAGTACAAGAGTAGATCTACCACGAGATCAAGGAGGCTAAACCCTAGAAGCTAGCCTATGGTATGATTGTTGTATATGGAGTGGGTTGCCTACGGACTACAACCCTCCGGTTTATATAGACACCGGATAGGGTTAGGGTTACATAGAGTCGGTTACAATGGTAGGAGATCTTGAATATCCGCACCGCCAAGCTTGCCTCCCACGCCAAGGAAAGTCCCATCCGGACACGGGACGAAGTCTTCAATCTTGTATCTTCATAGTCTAGGAGTCCGGCTGAAGGTATTGTCCGGCTACCCGAACACCCCCTAATCCAGGACTCCCTTACTTAGCGCCACCTCCAGCCCAAGTCCTGTCTGATTTGTTCGACGCTTTGGCAACGTTGATGGCCGCAGAGGTGGATGCAGCAACCAGGGATCAGCACAATGCGGAGATTGCAAAGGTAAAAGATCAGATAGCCCAGGCTAAAGCGGACCTGGCAACAGAGAATTCTAGGATGGCTACAGAGCAGGCTGAATTGGAAGCACAGGCCTACCGGATTAGGCTGGATCAGAATGCTTCAGAGGAAGTCATGAGAAGAAGGTATCGATCACGTCTCCCGTCGGTTTATGAGCCGCAGAATCGCTTCAACACACCAGGAGAAGGAGCTGGTAGCCAACCCACACTAAACCGGGCGGAGGCGCCGGGAACAGGAGCGTCGGTTCAACCGTGCACGACGGACCCGCCTCGCCGGAACAACGTTGGGCCACAGTATGTACCAACGCCGCCCGGGAATTATTCCAACCCGTTGGATAACATTGTGGCCACCGCTTCATGCCTGGCGGCCCTCCCAACCGACGGCGAGTCACCAGTTGCAGTGGAAGCACGTCGGGCCAGGGATCTCCTTCAAACAACACTAAATCAACAGCTGGCGTATTCACACAGTCGCGAGAGGATTCATTCCACTCCCCGTCCAAGCCGAAGCTATAGCAGACACATGGAGGACGAACCGGCCGTGTCCAGTTGTGCACGTCACCGAAATTCACCACGAGGAAACAACCCGGCCGGGGGAGGCGCTAATGCGTAGGATGTTGTGGACCATGGCCGCGCACGTCGGGAGGCCGAGTTGGCAGCTCGACACGGTGCACGACAACATACTCCGGTTCACGCCACGGCCTCCGTGGAGCCAGGTGTGGTGTTCAGTTTGTTAGGGGTGCCGTGTCTAACCCCCGCTTTGCGTAATGTGAGACTGCCCAAGGATTTCAAGGGACCTCGTAAGGTACCAAATTACACCGCCGATTTGCAACCAGAGGCGTGGGTGGAGAGCTATGAGATGTCAATGGAGATGTTAGATGTGGATGAGGCAGTGTGTGCTAAATATTTCACCATGATGTTGGAAGGAACAGCTTGCACTTGGTTGAAGAGCTTGCCGACCAACTCTGTTGGATCATGGGCTGAATTGAAGCACCGGTTTATCTAGAACTTCAAGGATACGTGTAAGCAACCGATGTCAATCGTGGATCTGGCCGCTTGTGTCCAAGAGGAAGGGGAGTCCACGACCCATTGGGTCAAACGGGTCTCAGCAATTTTGCATTCATCAGATCATATCAATGCAGACACTGCAGTGCTAACATTAGAGGGCAATTGTTGTTTCAAACCGTTAAAACAGAAATTGGGAAGGCTCAAACGTCACTGCAATGATATGTCAACACTCATGGCCACTTTGGTTAAATACGCCGATTCAGATAATACCAAGGATCCGGATTCAGAGGAGGACAAACCGGGGAAAGGTAAGAAGAACGGCAATGCCAAGGGTCAACAGCATAATCCGGTAGGCCATGGAAACGTGGTAAGCGCAAGGCCGACAGTAGCTTGGACTTTGTTGCAAATACCAATGCGCAGGAGAATGGCCAGCGCCATAAGGGCAAGCAGCCCCAGAGGGGTGGAGGTTCAGGCCCCAATTTGGAGCGCTTGTTAAATCAGCCCTGTCCAAAGCATGGATCGAAGGAGAAGCCGGCATCACCTTTGGAAGGACTGTTATATCATGCAGGATTTCAAGAATTCCAATATGTTCCAATATGACAACGGCCCGCCCGGCGGTTCAGGAAGAGGTTTCCACGGGCCGGGTTACGGAGGTGGTGGTTCCGGTTCAGGGTTTCAAGGCAAACAAACCGGACATGTCAATCAAGGGCACCAAGGCAACCAGGGAGGTTACAACCATCAGGGGAATCAGCAGCAGCAACAGTCGGGTTATCAAAGCAATCCCAAACAGCTGAACAGCAGGCAATATCATGTCTTCACTACTAGTTTGTGCAAGCGTGATCAGAAGCTTCACAAAAGGGCAGTAAACTCTGTTGAGCCAGCAGTACCTCAGTATTTACGCTGGTCTGAGCAACCTATTTTGTGGAGTAGAGATGATCACCCACCTCGGGTTGATAATCCAGATCACTTGGCCCTGGTGGTAGCCCCTCAAGTTGGAGGATACAAGTTCACTAAAGTGCTCATGGATGGGGGAAGCGGTATCAATATTTTGTATTATGATACATTTCGCCGTATGGGGTTGACAGATAAGGATCTTAAACCATGAAATACGGTCTTTCATGGGGTGGTGCCTGGTAAGTCTGCACATCCTGTTGGCAAGATAGCTTTGGAGGTAGCTTTTGGAGATGACTATGATTCAAGGTTAGAAATATTGACATTTGAGGTGGTAAAGATCAAAAGTCCGTACCACGACTTGTTTGGGCGGCCGACTTATGCTAAGTTTATGGCAAGGCCATGTTATGTTTATCTACAGCTTAAAATGCCAGGTCATAAAGGGACTATCACAGTACATGGAAGTCGAAAGATTGCTCTGGAGTGTGAGGAAGGTGATGCGGCTTATGCCGAGTCGGTTTGTGCCACGGAAGAGTTGAAATTCTATAAGGAGCAAGTTGATCCGGCAGACATGACCTCTTTGAAAAAGCCAACTACAGAGCATGACCCGGCGTTGAAGTTCAAATCAGATACAGACACTAAGATGGTTGACTTTGTTCCTGGCGATTCATCCAAACAGTTCAGCATCAGCGCTAACCTGGATCCCAAATAGGAAAGCGCGCTCATCGAGTTCATCTATGAGAATCGGGACATCTTTGCATGGAAACCTTCTGACATGCCAGGTGTACCGAGGGAACTCGCTGAGCACACACTCAACATTGATCCTAAGTTTAAACCGGTCTGGCAGTTCCTCCGCCGCTTCAATGAAGAGAGACGTAAGGCTATAGGTGAAGAGGTAGCCCGTCTGTTGGCCGCAGGGTTTATTGTCGAAGTTTTTCATCCAGAGTGGTTAGCTAATCCGGCGCCGGTTCTTAAGAAAAACGGAACTTGGCACATGTGTGTGGACTACACAGATTTAAACAAGGCTTTCCCTGCAGACCCCTTTGCTCTCCCTCGCATTGATCAGATAATTGATGCTACGGCGGGTTGTGACCGTTTGTGTTTTCTGGATGCTTACTTTGGTTATCATCAGATCAAAATGGCGGTTAAGGACCAGGAGGAGACAACTTTCATAACTCCCTTTGGAGCCTTCTGCTATGTTTCCATGCCTTTTGGACTCAAGAGTGCCCAGGCAACTTACCAGCGATGTGTTCAGAATTGCCTTCATAAGCAAATTGGGTGCAATGTTCATGCATATGTGGATGATATTGTGGTAAAGTCCAGAAAGGAAGAAACGTTGATAGAGGATTTAAGTGAAACCTTTGACAATCTCCGGGTTTACAAGATGATGCTCTTGGGTTTTTTGGTGTCAAACAGAGGCATTGAGGCCAATACGGAAAATATTGCAGCAATTACATCCTTGGCTAAACCGGCGTGTATTAACGATGTTCAACGTCTGGCCGGCCGGATTACAGCCTTGAGCCGGTTTATCAGTCGCCTTGGAGAGAAGGCCATCCCTTTATACCAGATGCTCAAGAAAACAGATAACTTTGTCTGGAGCGAGGCAGCTGATAAAGCGTTCGAGGATCTGAAGAGGCAGCTAGCTGAACCGCCCGTGCTTGCAGCGCCGGTTGATAAAGAGCCATTATTACTATATGTGGCCGCTAATGCCCGAGCTATTAGTGTAGCTATTGTGGTCGAGTGCAAGGAGCCTGGCAAAGAGTATCTGGTTCAGCGACCGGTTTATTATATCAGTGAGGTGCTCATTGAGTCAAAGCAAAGGTATCCGCATTGGCAGAAGTTAGTGTACGGAGTGTTTATGGCAAGCCAGAAGCTTAAACACTATTTTTAGGGCCATCCCATCACAGTGGTCAGTTCAGCTCCTCTGGGAGAAATCACTCAAAACAGAGAAGGAACTGGCCGGATTGCCAAGTGGGCTATTGAGCTTGGACCTCATGGGCTCAAATATATACCCCGCACAGCGATCAAATCCCAGGCACTCGTGGACGTCATCAATGATTGGACGGAGTTACAGGCACCTGAAGAGAAGCCAGATAATACATATTGTACTATCATTTTGATGGGTCCAGACAATTAGAGGGCTCGAGGGCTGGAGTCATATTAACTTCCCCACGAGGTGACAAGTTTTGTTATGTCCTCCATTTATTATTCCCTTATACTAACAATGTAGCTGAATATGAGGCTTTGCTCCACGGTCTTCGGATGGCTAAGGAGATGAATTTGAGCCGGGTTAAGTGCTTTGGCGATTCAGATCTAGTGGCTCAGCAGGTGTCGGGCACTTGGGATTCTAAAGACCCACTCATGGCTGCATATCGGCAAGAGGTGGACACGGTGGCTAGTCACTTTAAGGGTTATCAGGTGGACCATATAGATCGGCGGAAGAATAAAGCGGCGGACGCTTTAAGTCGTCTTGGTTCCCAGCATAAACCGGTCCCGCCCAACGTCTTTCTTGATGTGTTGCATAATCCGCCAGTCAAAGTGCCAACCGAAGAAGAATTGGCTATTCCTAATCCGGAGGCTCAGTTGGTAGCAGCTCTTCATGCCATACCGGATTGGACAATCCCGTATCTGGCTTACATGAACCGGGGCGAGTTGCCAGATGATGAAACTGTTGGGGAACGTAGTAATTTCAAAAAATTTCCTACGCACACGCAAGATCATGGTGATGCATAGCAACGAGAGGGGAGAGTGTTGTCTACGTACCCTCGTAGACCAGAAGCGGAAGCGTTAGCACAACGCGGTTGATGTAGTCGTACGTCTTCACGGCTCGACCGATCAAGCACCAAGACTACGGCACCTCCGAGTTCTAGCACACATTCAACTCGATGACGATCCCCGGACTCCGATCCAGCAAAGTGTCGGGAAAGAGTTCCGTCAGCACGACGGCATGGTGATGATCTTGATGTTCTACCGTCGCAGGGCTTCGCCTAAGCACCGCTACAATATTATCGAGGATTATGGTGGAGGGGGGCACCGCACACGGCTAAGAGAATGATCATGAAGATCAACTTGTGTGTCCATGGGGTGCCCCCTTGCCCCCATATATAAAGGAGCAAGGGGGAAGGAGGCCGGCCCTAGGAGGGGCGCGCCAGGGGAGTAGGATTCCTACTCCTAGTTGGAGTAGGTTTCCTCCTTTCCTAGTCCAACTAGGAGAAGGGGGAAAGGGGGGAAGAGGGGAAGGAAGGGAGAGAGGGGCCGCGCCCCAAACCCCTTGTCCAATTCGGACTGGGCTTGGGAGGGGCGCGCGCCACCTCCTGGTCCTTCCCACTAAGGCCCATTAAGGCCCATTGCTTCTTCCTCGTATTCCCGTAACTCCCCGGTACCTCCGAAAATACCCGAATCACTCGGAACCTTTCTGATGTCCGAATATAGTCGTCCAATATATCGATCTTTACGTCTCGACCATTTCGAGACTCCTCGTCATGTCCCCGATCTCATCCAGGACTCCGAACTCCTTCGGTACATCAAAACATATAAACTCATAATGAAACTGTCATCGAAACCTTAAGCGCGCGGACCCTACGGGTTCGAGAACAATGTAGACATGACCGAGACACGTCTCCGGTCAATAACCAATAGCGGAACCTAGATGCTCATATTGGCTCCCACATATTCTACGAAGATCTTTATCGGTCAGACCGCATAACAACATATGTTGTTCCCTTTGTCATCGGTATGTTACTTGCCCGAGATTCGATCGTCGGTATCTCAATACCTAGTTCAATCTCATTACCGGCAAGTATCTTTACTCGTTCCGTAATACATCATCTCGCAACTAACTCATTAGTTGCAATGCTTGCAAGGCTTATGTGATGTGCATTACCGAGAAGGCCTAGAGATACCTCTCCGACAATCGGAGTGACAAATCCTAATCTCGAAATACGCCAACCCAACATGTACCTTTGGAGACACCTGTAGAGCTCCTTTATAATCACCCAGTTACGTTGTGACTTTTGGTAGCACACAAAGTGTTCCTCCGGCAAACGGACTTGCATAATCTCATAGTCATAGGAACATGTATAAGTCATGAAGAAAGCAATAGCAACATACTAAATGATCGGGTGCTAAGCTAATGGAATGGGTCATGTCAATCACATCATTCTCCTAATGATGTGATCCCGTTAATCAAATGACAACACATGTCTATGGTTAGGAAACATAACCATCTTTGATTAACGAGCTTGTCAAGTAGAGGCATACTACTGACACTTTGTTTGTCTATGTATTCACACATGTATTATGTTTTCGGTTAATACAATTCTAGCATGAATAAAAAACATTTATCATGAAATAAGGAAATAAATAATAACTTTAGTATTGCCTCTAGGGCATATTTCCTTCAGTCTCCCACTTGCACTAGAGTCAATAATCTAGATCACATCGCCATGTGATTTAACATCAATAGTTCACATCACCATGTGATTAACACCCATAGTTCACATCGTCATGTGACCAACACTCAAAAGGTTTACTAGAGTCAGTAATCTAGTTCACATCTATATGTGATTAACACCCAAAGAGTACTAAGGTGTGATCATGTTTTGCTTGTGAGAGAAGCTTAGTCAACGAGTCTGCCAAAATTCAGATCCGTATGTATTTTGAAAATTTCTATGTCTACAATGCTCTGCACGGAGCTACTTTAGCTAATTGCTCCCACTTTCAATATGTATCCAGATGAAGACTTAGAGTCATCCAGATCAGTGCCAAAAACTTGTATCGACGTAATCCTTTTACGATGAACCTTTTGTCACCTCCATAATCGAGAAACATATCCTTATTCCACTAAGGATAATTTTGACCGATGTCCAGTGATCTACTTCCTAGATCACTATTGTACTCCCTCGCTTAACACAGTGTAGGGTATACAATAGATCTGGTACACAGCATGGCATACTTTATAGAATCTATGGATGAGGCATAGGGAATGACTTTCATTCTCTTTCTATCTTCTGCCGTGGTCGGGCTTTGAGTCTTACTCAATTTCACACCTTGTAACACAGGCAAGAACTCTTTCTTTGACTGTTCCATTTTGAACTACTTCAAAATCTTGTCAAGGTATGTACTCATTGAAAAAACTTATCAAGCGTCTTGATCTATCTCTATAGATCTTGATGCTCAATATGTAAGCAGCTTCATCGAGGTCTTTTTTTTTGAAAAAACTCCTTTCAAACACTCCTTTATGCTTTGCAGAATAATTCTACATTATTTCCGATCAACAATATGTCATTCACATATACTTATCAAAAATGTTGTAGTGCTCCCACTCACTTTCTTGTAAATACAGCCTTCACCGCAAGTCTGTATAAAACTATATGCTTTGATCAACTCATCAAAGCGTATATTCCAACTCTGATATGCTTTCACCAGTCCATAGATGGATCGCTGGAGCTTGCACATTTTGTTATCCATTTAGGATTGACAAAACCTTCTGGTTGCATCATATACAACTCTTCTTTAAGAAATCCATTAAGGATTGCAGTTTTGTTATCCATTTGCCAGATTTCATAAAATGCGGCAATTGCTAACATGATTCGGATAGACTTTAAGCATCGATACGAGTGAGAAAATCTCATCGTAGTCAACACTTTGAACTTTGTCAAAAACCTTTTTCGACAAGTCTAGATTTGTAGATAGTAACACTACTATCAGCGTCCGTCTTCCTCTTGAAGGTCCATTTAATCTCAATGGCTTGCCGAACATTGGGCAAGTCAAACAAAGTCCATACTTTTTTCTCATACATGGATCCTATCTCAGATTTCATGGCTTCAAGCCATTTTGCGGAATCTGGGCTCACCATCGCTTCTTCATAGTTTGTAGGTTCATCATGATCTAGTTGCATGACTTTCAGAACAGGATTACCGTACCACTCTGGTGCGGATCTTACTCTGGTTGATCTACGAGGTTCAGTAGTAACTTGTTCTGAAGTTTCATGATCATCATCATTAACTTCCTCACTAATTGGTGTAGGTGTCACAGAAACCGGTTTCTGTGATGTACTACTTTCCAATAAGGGAGCAGGTACAGTTACCTCATCATGTTCTACTTTCCTCCCACTCACTTCTTTCGAGAGAAACTCCTTCTCTAGAAAGGATCCATTCTTAGCAACGAATGTCTTGCCTTCGGATCTATGATAGAAGGTGTACCCAACTGTCTCCTTTGGGTATCCTATGAAGACATATTTCTCCGATTTGGGTTTGAGCTTATCGGGATGAAACTTTTTCATATAAGCATCACAATCCCAAACTTTAAGAAACGACAACTTTGGTTTCTTGCCAAACCATAGTTCAGATTTGTCGTCTCAACGGACTTAGATGGTGCCCTTTTAAACGTGAATGTAGCTGTCTCTAATGCATAACCCCAAAACTATAGTGGTAAATCGGTAAGAAACATCATAGATTGCACTATATCCAATAAAGTACGGTTATGACGTTCGGACACACCATTACACTGTGGTGTTCCAGGTGGCATAAGTAGTGAAACTATTTCACATTGTTTTAACTGAAGGCCAAACTCGCAACTCAAATATTTACCTCTGTGATCATATCGTAGAAACTTTTATTTTCTTGTTACGGTGATTCTCCACTTCTCTCTGAAATTCTTTGAACTTTTCAAATGTTTCAGACTTGTGTTTCATCAAGTAGATATACCCATATCTTCTCAAATCATCTATGAAGGTCAGAAAATAACGATACCCACCGCGAGCCTCAACACTCATTGGATCACATACATCAGTATGTATTATTTCCAATAAGTCAGTTGCTCGCTCCATTGTTCTGGAGAACAGTCTTAGTCATCTTGCCCATAAGGCATGGTTCGCAAGCATCAAGTGATTCATAATCAAGTGATTCCAAAATCCCATCAGCATGGAGTTTCTTCATGCGCTTTACACCAATATGACCTAAACGGCAGTGCCACAAATAAGTTGCACTATCATTATTAACTTTGCATCTTTTGTCTTCAATATTATGAATATGTGTATCACTACGATCGAGATCCAATGAACCATTTTCATTGGGTGTGTAACCATATAAGGTTTTATTCATGTAAACAGAACAACAATTATTCTCTAACTTAAATGAATAACCATATTGCAATAAACATGATCAAATCATATTCATGCTCAACGCAAACACCAAATAACACTTATTTAGGTTCAACACTAATCCCGAAAGTATAGGGAGTGTGCGATGATGATCATATCAATCTTGGAACTACTTCCAACACACATCGTCACTTCACCCTTAACTAGTTTCTGTTCATTCTGCAACTCCCGTTTCGAGTTACTACTCTTAGCAACTGAACCAGTATCAAATACCGAGGGGTTGCTATGAACACTAGTAAAATACACATCAATAATCTGTATATCAAATATACCTTTGTTCACTTTGCCATCCTTCTTATCCGCCAAATACTTGGGGTAGTTCCGCTTCCAGTGACCAGTTCCTTTGCAGTAGAAGCACTTAGTCTCAGGCTTAGGTCCAGACTTGGGCTTCTTCACTTGAGCAGCAACTCGCTTGCCGTTCTTCTTGAAGTTCCCTTTCTTCCCTTTGCCCTTTTCTTGAAACTAGTGGTCTTGTCAACCATCAACACTTGATTTTTTCTTGATTTCTACCTTCGTCGATTTCAGCATTACGAAGAGCTTTGGAATCGTTTCCGTTATCCCTTGCATATCATAGTTCATCATGAAGTTCTACTAACTTGGTGATGGTGACTAGAGAATTCTGTCAATCACTATTTTATCTGGAATATTAACTCCCACTTGATTCAAGTGATTGTAGTACCCAGACAATCTGAGCACATGCTCACTAGTTGAGAGATTCTCCTCCATCTTTTAGCTATAGAACTTGTTGGAGACTTCATATCTCTCAACTCGGGTATTTGCTTGAAATATTAACTTCAACTCCTGGAACATCTCATATGGTCCATGACGTTCAAAATGTCTTTGAAGTCCCGATTCTAAGCCGTTAAGCATGGTGCACTAAACTATCAAGTAGTCATCATATTGAGCTAGCCAAACGTTCATAACGTCTGCATCTGCTCCTGCAATAGGTCTGTCCCCTAGCGGTGCATCAAGGACATAATTTTTCTGTGCAGCAATAAGGATAAACCTCAGATCACGGATCCAATCCGCATCATTGCTACTAACATTTTTCAACACAATTTTCTCTAGGAACATATCAAAATAAACACAGGGAAGCAACAACGCGAGCTATTGATCTACAACATGATTTGCAAAATACTACCAGGACTAAGTTCATAATAAATTCAAGTTCAATTAATGATATTACTTAAGAACTCCCACTTAGATAGACATCCCTCTAATCATCTAAGTGATCACGTGATCCAAATCAACTAAACCATGTCCGATCATCACGTGAGATGGAGTAGTTTTCAATGGTGAACATCACTATGTTGATCATATCTACTATATGATTCACGCTCGACCTTTCGGTCTCCAGTGTTCCGAGGCCATATCTGTATATGCCAGGCTCGTCAAGTTTAACCTGAGTATTCCGCGTGTGCAACTGTTTTGCACCCGTTGTATTTGAACATAGAGCCTATCACACCCGATCATCACGTGGTGTCTCAGCACGAAGAACTTTCGCAACGGTGCATACTCAGGGAGAACACTTATACCTTGAAATTTAGTGAGAGATCATCTTATAAAGCTACTGTCAAACTAAGCAAAATAAGATGTATAAAAGATAAACATCATATGCAATCAAAATATGTGACATGATATGGCCATGATCTTCTTGCGCCTTTGATCTCCATCTCCAAAGTACTGTCATGATCTCTATCGTCACTGGCATGACACCATGATCTCCATCATCTTGATCTATATCAATGTGTCGTTACATGGTCGTCTCGCCAACAATTACTCTTGCAACTATTGCTATCGCATAGCGATAAAGTAAAGCAATTATTTGGTGCTTGCATCTTATGCAATAGAGAGATAACCATAAGGCTTTTGCCTGTTGCCGATAACTTCAACAAAACATGATCATCTCATACAACAACTTATATCTCATCACGTCTTGACCATATCACATCACAACATGCCCTGCAAAAACAAGTTAGACGTCCTCTACTTTGTTGTTGCAAGTTTTATGTGGCTGCTACGGGCTGAGCAAGAGCAGTTCTTACCTATGCATCAAAACCACAATGATAGTTTGTCAAGTTGGTGCTGTTTTAACCTTCGCAAGGACCGCGCGTAGCCACACTTGGTTCAACTAAAGTTGGAGAAACTGACACCCGCCAGCCACCTGTGTGCAAAGCACGTCGGTAGAACCAGTCTCGCGTAAGCGTACGCGTAATGTCGGTCCGGGCCGCTTCATCCAACAATACCGCCGAAACAAAGTGTTACATGCTGGTAAGCAGTATGACTTATATCACCCACAACTCACTTGTGTTCTACTCGTGCATATAACATCAACGCATAAAACCTAGGCTCTGATACCACTATTGGGGAACGTAGTAATTTCAAAAAATTTCCTACGCACATGCAAGATCATGGTGATGCATAGCAACGAGAGGGGAGAGTGTTGTCTACGTACCCTCATAGACCAGAAGCGGAAGCGTTAGCACAACGCGGTTGATGTAGTCGTACATCTTCACGGCTCGACCGATCAAGCACCGAAACTACGGCACCTCCGAGTTCTAGCACACGTTCAGCTCAATGACGATCCCCGGACTCCGATCCAGCAAAGTGTCGGGGAAGAATTCCGTCAGCACGACGGCGTGGTGACGATCTTGATGTTCTACCGTCGCAGGGCTTCGCCTAAGCATCGCTACAATATTATCGAGGATTATGGTGGAGGGGGGCACCACACACGGCTAAGAGAACGATCACGAAGATCAACTTGTGTGTCCATGGGGTGCCCCCTTGCCCCCGTATATAAAGGAGCAAGGGGGAAGGAGGCCGGCCCTAGGAGGGGCGCGCCAGGGGAGTAGGATTCCTACTCCTAGTTGGAGTAGGTTTCCTCCTTTCCTAGTCCAACTAGGAGAAGGGGGGAAAGGGGGGAAGAGGGGAAGGAAGGGAGAGAGGGGCCGCGCCCCAAACCCCTTGTCCAATTCGGACTGGGCTTGGGAGGGGCACGTGCCACCTCCTAGTCCTTCCCACTAAGGCCCATTAAGGCCCATTGCTTCTTCCTCGTATTCCCGTAACTCCCCGGTACCTCCGAAAATACCCGAATCACTCGGAACCTTTTCGATGTCCGAATATAGTCGTCCAATATATCGATCTTTACGTCTCGACCATTTCGAGACTCCTCGTCATGTCCCCGATCTCATCTGGGACTCCGAACTCCTTCGGTACATCAAAACATATAAACTCATAATGAAACTGTCATCGAAACCTTAAGCGTGCGGACCCTACGGGTTCGAGAACAATGTAGACATGACCGAGACACGTCTCCGGTCAATAACCAATAGCGGAACCTGGATGCTCATATTGGCTCCCACATATTCTACGAAGATCTTTATCGGTCAGATCGCATAACAACATATGTTGTTCCCTTTGTCATCGGTATGTTACTTGCCCGAGATTCGATCGTCGGTATCTCAATACCTAGTTCAATCTCATCACCGGCAAGTCTCTTTACTCGTTCTGTAATACATCATCTCGCAACTAACTCATTAATTGCAATGCTTGCAAGGCTTATGTGATGTGCATTACGGAGAAGGCCCAGAGATACCTCTCCGACAATTGGAGTGACAAATCCTAATCTCGAAATACGCCAACCCAACATGTACCTTTGGAGACACCTGTAGAGCTCCTTTATAATCACCCAGTTATGTTGTGACGTTTGGTAGCACACAAAGTGTTTCTCCGACAAACGGGAGTTGCATAATCTCATAGTCATAGGAACATGTATAAGTCATGAAGAAATCAATAGTAACATACTAAACGATTGGGTGCTAAGCTAATGGAATGGGTCATGTCAATCACATCATTCTCCTAATGATGTGATCCCGTTAATCAAATGACAACGCATGTCTATGGTTAGGAAACATAACCATCTTTGATTAACGAGCTAGTCAAGTAGAGGCATACTAGTGACACTTTGTTTGTCTATGTATTCACACATGTATTATGTTTCCGGTTAATACAATTCTAGCATGAATAATAAACATTTATCATGAAATAAGGAAATAAATAATAACTTTATTATTGCCTCTAGGGCATATTTCCTTCAGAAACGTTGGCCAGACAAATAATCCGGCGTTCCAAATCCATGACCATACTCAACGGGGAGTTACATCGTTACAATGTTTCAGGAGCAATTCAGCGTTGTGTTTCTCCTCAAGAGGGTGTGAGATTTTGCGCAAAATCCATGAAGGAGACTGCGGTCACCTTGCCGGTTCAAAGTCTTTGGTGGCTAAAGCTTTTCGCCATGGTTTTTACTGGTTGACGGCGCATGCTAATGCGGAAGATTTAGTCAAGAGATGTGATGGATGTCAAAAATTTTCCCGCCGTGCGCATGTTCCGGCTCAAGAGTTGCAGATGATTCCAATTACGTGGCCGTTTGCAACTTGGGGGCTTGATATGGTTGGACCCTTCAAGCGTTCTAAGTACAAAAAGACCCACCTGTTAGTAGCAGTTGATAAATTCACTAAATGGGTGGAGGCAGAGCCAGTCAGCAAGTGTGATGCAGCCACGGCGGTTCAATTGATCAAGAAGGTGATATTCCGGTTTGGCTTTCCACACAGCATTATCACAGATAATGGTACTAATCTGTCAAAAGGGGAGATGGAAGAATTCTGTCAACGTGAGCACATCCGGCTTGATCTAGCGTCGGTGGCTCACCCCCAATCTAATGGTCAAGCAGAGAGGGCAAATCAAGAAATTCTACGGGGTACCAAACCAAGGCTTCTAGTTCCCTTAAAGCAGACACCGGGTTGTTGGGTTGAGGAGCTACCTTCTGTGTTATGGAGCATCAACACCACACCCAATAGGTCTACGGGTTACACACCTTTCTTCATGGTCTATGGAGCGGAGGCGGTTCTTCCTAGTGACATCCGTCACGATTCTCCCCATGTGGCAGCTTATGTTGAAGCTGATAACGAGAAGGCACATCAGGATTCTCTGGACCTGTTGGATGAAGAGCGTGATCTTGTAGCAGCACGATTGGCGATTTATCAACAAGATCTCCGACGTTATCACAGCCGCCGGGTTAAAACCAGAACCTTTCAAGAAGGTGATTTGGTGCCCCGGCTCATCCAGGATCAGACTCATATGCACAAATTATCCCCACCTTGGGAAGGACCCTTTGTGGTCAGCCAAAATCTGCACAACGGATCTTACTACCTCGTTGATGTTCGAGAGCATGAAGACTCACGTCAATCAGAGGAGGAGACCAAGCGGCCATGGAACATAGCTCTCCTTCGGCCTTACTATACTTGAAGCCATAGGCTCTCCATCTGTACATATTTATGATAGTGTATATATCATATAATAAACCGGAGCCTCCGTTATAAGCAGGGTATCTGTTCTTTTTATATCCTGTGTGTGCTTTTACAAGTTAACTGACAAAGCGGAGTTTTTGTTAATCCGGCTTTAGCAGCTGCATAGATATAAAGAAAATCACTAGGGGGCTTGGTCATATTTGAACTACAGCTACACCTCTTGATCGGTTTTTAAACCACGAAGGGATGTCACTAGGGGGCTTGGTTGTCCTCACACCATAGCTACACCTCTTGATAGGCATTTAAGCCACAAAGGGAAAAATTTGTGGAGCCAAAGAGAGTGTTGTACAAAGTACAGACTCAAACATGGGCACACACTGAGCATCGCTCACAAAGTTACTTGGGGGCTCTTTTTGCAAAGCAAAAAAGAGTTTGAAAGGACCCTTGTAATTGGCTATCAAGCCACGGCTTGGAAGCCTGGTGTATTCACCTAAAAACCCGGGTTAACCTGCCTTCATCAAGTAAGCCACTCCTGTCCAGGTAATCCTGGTATGACCCATCGAACGTTTGACAAGTCAATCTTTTACAAACCCTGAACTTGTCAAAGTTAAAACGATGATTGGTTAATTGGAGGCCCATCTTAAAAGGCTTTGTTAAATGGTTTAACTCAGAGGCCTGGCAGCCCATGAAAAGCCTCGATTTGGAGCCTGGCAGCTCGTAAAAAGCCTTGCATATTTTCCTGTTTGAATTTTGTTTGTTGAAAATCATAAGTATTTTTTTAGCAAACCGGCGTCCTTGACCCGGCGTGCTTTTCAACTACAAGTTGTTGGCACATGATCAATTATAAACCGGTGTTCATTGACCCGGTCTGGTTTGACTAAATCGCTAGTGTTATAAAGAAAATCCGGTAGTTATCCCGGCCCGGTTTAATATATAGACCGGCATTACGAAGATGGAGTTATCAAAGTTCCGGATTGGTATTAACACCTTTGTCGTATACCCGTTTGGTCAACCAATGAGGTATGTTATGTACGTTATTTTTTGTACAAACACTCGATTATTCATCTAGGTATTATATACTTCTTGGACATCATGACACGTCTAGCGGTAAACCGCTAGATACTTTTAAGTTATTGTACCCAGAAACGCAATTCATCATGGGTTATGCATAAATATATCCCAAAGGGCGGCACAGATTGTTACAAAGTATTACGATACATGCTCGATGGCATGGCAGATAACAGAGTTTCAGCTATCCTATTACATGAAGCTTCAAAGCGGCTCCAATAGTATCATTGTTTTTCACAGTAGCCATATAAACCGGCGACCGGATCAGGACTCTTCATCGCGACGGTTTAACGGTTGAGGGTCAGTTGGTGTAGGCACTTCTTCATCCCTCCCCAGACGCTGGAAATCGGCCGTTGACCAATCGATTCCAGTTAACGCTTGGAACACTACTTCCTCATGAATAAGATTGGAAGGGTTAATATCAGGGGCATAAGTGTGCTTACGAATCGGAGGCACAAGTTCTTCGACTTCATGGATGTCGGCCGGCTGTCTTTTCCCTTCTGCATCATAAAACGGTTGAAAATGGGACAAATCGGTATCATCAGCCAACTTGCTGGCTGCTGGCCGCATCTGTTTGGTCAGCCACCAAAGATCATCATTGTTGAAGTTTGAACCGTCTTCTTTAACGCCTGGGTATCCTTTAATGATATCCTCCGCTTCAAGGTCTGGAATCTAGGCTTTGGCTCGAATAAGGGCGGTTAAAGCTCCTGCTCTAGCAGCTGCTCTCTTCAACTCGGCAATACGGGCTGGTAACATGCCCAACTTCTCAAGGGTCACCTTAATCAAAGTTGGAGCTGGTTTGTTATAAGCTGTCGTGCTAATAACTCGCTGAGACCCAGAGTATAGTTGTTCAACCAATGTATATGCCTCTTTGAGCTCCATCCGCATATCTGTACCAAGATGAGCGATCCGAGTGCCTGCCAAAGATTTTATTAACATTTTGGTCAATTATAAGATTCATCGACTAGCGCAACACACATAAGAAGACACTTACCAAAGATAGCAGATGTCATAGCATTGATTTGGCGTTTCAAAACGGCTAGTTCTTCAACCACTGGCTTCAGGGCTGCCTCGGCGTCTACAGCTCTTTTGGTTAAACCGGATTTCTCGGTTTCCCATTCAGCATGCTCTTGGTTGAAGGATTCTTTCAGCTTTTCCATTACGGCCAGGGCCTGGGTCAACTCCTCTTTGGCTTTTGCAGCCTCAGCTTGTTGTGACTTCACATTTTCTTGCAAGTCAGAATTTCGGGCATCTTTGCTTTTCAGTTCAGCCTGCAACATTGAAGGTATATTCAACAAACAACATATATATGTGCTAAGTATAAAGCATATAACAAGTTATACACTTCATACTTGGGGGCTAATGCCTATTTGCTCTAAAGTGCTACATTTTATACAAGTCTCCAGAAGAATGCAAGCATTATCCTTGACACTTGGGGGCTAATGTGCGTCTATTCTAAAGCGGATGTGCAGATTCAAACCCGGATTAACCTTCTAAGTTAAACCGGCCTTTGGGGGCTATGCTGCAAAACGTTATCTAATTATTTCAAGATGAATTTTATCTCTTATTAGAGACCTGCCATTGCAAGGATCAATGATGAGAAGTGTAAAGTGTCACAAAGACCCGGTTTATGATTAATAATCATATAAACGGCCCTTGGGGGCTACTTGGGATAATAATTCAGTTGTAAATCAATCAACAAAGGGAGAGGAATTTACGTCATATCGTTCTTTCATCAAGTTCAACAAGCCGGCTTCATAATTCTGGTTTGAGTGCAGATGGTTCAAGAAGCCTGAATGAAGCTCATCAGCGTTAAGATGAGCATAGCTTGATAAGTCGCTGCTCCATTTACCTTTATCCCGGGCAGCTTGCTCTTCTTTGGCACTATACTGAGCCAAGATGACGGGATGGCCAGGAGAGCTGTGACCCATGCCAGTAATAATAACATCATCACCTTGGCCTTTAGGATTTTTGGTTGATGATACTGGAATTTCAGTGTCTTTCACCGGACTAGCCCGGTTTGGTTCTGCCGATTCAGTATCGGGTGCGACAGGCTCAGCATCTGTTGGTTCATCGATATGTTGGCCTTCAAGGGGTGGATCATCAAAAGTAGCTTCAGGATGAGGGCCTTCCGGTTCACAAGTCTGTTCTGGTTCACCTCTTGGTTCTTCTTCTTCGGCGACAGGGTCTTCTGGCGGATTGGTGACCCGAGCTTTCTTGCTGGGTCTGGCTTTGGCCCTACAAACAGAATAAAAGAGGATTAACATCCTATTCAAAGGATTTATGGCGCATTGAAAGGAAAGGTTTTTACAACTCACCCGGCCACCATTTTCAAAGGGGGGAGTTGAGTTGCTGTCGATTCACCAGAAGATGAAGGAGGTGTCACCTGATAATTTGAATCGGACGGATTAAGAGGCTGTCTGAAATAACCTGCCTTGGGGTAAGAATGGTCAGGAGTAGGAGAGACCTCAGACCGGCACTTCCGAACCGGAGTATCAGGTAAACCGGCTGAAGTGACCTGTTGGCCCCTGTGCCGGGTTGTCCGGCGAGCTTCATGCTGCTGAGTCTTCAAAATAAATGTTGGATCCAAGTGAGCAAGAGGATGAGAAAAGCTTACTTTCCAGACTGCTTGGCGAGTTTTTTGTGTTGGCATAGAGTCTGAACCGGAGGAAAGGGTAATTACCTCTACATCATCAGCTTTACTAGCTTCTGCGTCCTCCTGAGGAAGATCATTGTTAATGAGATGCATGAAAAGAGAGCCAAGTGAGTCAAGTTATACCTCAACTTCTGGATCATCAGTATCATCATCAAGCTCCATATTAATCCGGTCAGCCGTTTTCCGTTTTGACGTCCGTTTTACGGCTTTGGTCTTTGGGCGGGATGGCTTGACCGCTTTGTCTCCAGTCGGCTTTGCCGCTTTCTCTACGGTTTTCCATTTCCAGAAGGGGTCATCACCCTACATATAAAGAAGAAGGGTTATAGGTTGCATAAGTTAAATATATTAGAGATGAAGAGGAAGTATAATGCTTACAGCAGGCGGTTTGTTCTTGGCATAGAAGGGACTCAGACCGGTTTGACTGCAGATCAGTTCCGATTCATTCAGAATCTTTTTTACACCTTCAGTGACTTCTTCCTCAGATAATTGGATGTTGCAATGGCATTGAGGGTCGTCAACCTCGCCGGTATATTCACACATTAAACCGGGACGCTGGCTTAGCGGCAAGATACTCCAGGATATCCAACAGCGTACAAAGTCCTCGCCTGTTAAACCGTTCGCCATAAAGGCCCGGAGTTTGGCGAGTTGAGGAGAGTATTTCACCCTTTCTGAAGAGCTCAGGCGTTGTGGCATTGGGTGAGTATTGGATAGTCTATGATCACGAAATCCGGGGAGGGGATTTTCATCTTCAGGCGAAGTGTCTCTACAATAAAACCAAGTTTGGTTCCATTCCTTTGGGTGGCTATGATGTTTGGCATGAGGAAATTCAACTTCTTTCCGCTTTTGAATCGAGACACCACCAAGTTCTGTGTTCGGGCCATTTACAAACTCTGTGCGCCGGTTTAAGTGAAAGAAATCCCGGAACAGTTATGCAGTTGGTTCTTCTTGTAAATATACTTCACAGAAGACCTGGAAGTTGCATAGATTGGAAACTGAGTTGGGACCAATATCTTGCGGATCAAGTTGGAAGATGGCAAGTACATATCGATAAAATTTTGACCCAGGCGGTTTGAAGCCCCGGCCTATATGATCAACCAAGACCACCACCTCTCCCTGCCTGGGGGTTGGAGGATTTTCTGTTCCAGGAACTCGGCATTTGATTTCAGTTTTCTTAGGTAGGGAGCCGATGGTAACCATCTCATTCAACTGAGTCTCAGTAGCCCAGGAATGAGCCCAGTTGCAGGCAGTGAATTGTTTGGCCATTGCGAAACAAACAAGCTGAAAATGAAAGGCCGGTTTATAAATTAATCATGATTATATGCAAGAGACAAGGGAGTAAGAAACATGCTGATATGTGAAATGGTGTAAACCGGAGACTAATGCAATAAGGGAAAAAGGTAATACTAGCACAGGATTACTCAGACACTGTTAAACTGGAGCATAATTATGAAGGTAAAATGCTCCTATGGTTTATCAGAGGGCTAATGGCATAGACTGCTTATACAAGGTTAAACCGCCTATGTTGGTGTAAGGAGAAACAGATCTCACAGGGACATAGAAACAGATCTCATAGTGACATATGAAATTTTCGGATCTAAGATAAGACAGAAAAGAAAAAAATAATTGGATCTAGAAGGGGTGCAGAACCGAAGCAACTTATGAAGGATTAGATCAGTTCTTTGCGCATAAGGGTTTGTGGTGACAATGGAAGGTTAGCTACAGCAAGGAGTACGTCAGATACGAAGTATTCACCTAAAGGCCATGAAAGAGCAACACTAAAAGCTTTGATGAACCTCAAGAACAGCGAAGAACAAGGAAACCCTAATGGATCTAAGAAAGAAAGGGGAAAAGACTTACTGCAACGGCGGAAGCAGCGGAAGGGCGCTGTGGAACTCTGGTGCGAACAGGTTGATGCAGCGGCCAACGACGAAGCAGAGGCGGAGTTCGAAGATGACAGCGGCGCTCAGGTGCGAGGTCATCGAGAGGAAGAAGAAGAGATGAATGGGTAGCGAAAAGAAAAGAAAAGGGGTCCGCTGTCCCTATTTATAAGGCGAAGAGATGAAACGGCAAGTGCGGGAATCGAGGAGCCCAAAAATGGATAAGTTAATAAGGGTGTCGCCTCGATGGCTGAAGACATATTAAATGAAGGTAATCTTCGACATCAACGGATGGATGACGTCAGGACGGTTTATCATAATCTTGAAGTATGATGTCACGGCGGTTTACAAGATCGAGGTGAAGATATGAGGGAAGAATTTTTCTAACTATAGAAGATTGACATGAACGAGTTCAAACCAATCTGGGGCCTAATGTTGGGGATATTACTACTGGAGGTAAACCGACCTTATGTAGCCGGGTTGACTCCTTGAAGATTAGAAGCCCATAAAGATGCAAGGATGATGGCGCTTCATGGAGGCCCAAGGCCCGAAGGCGGGTTAAAGCCTGTAAATGTAAACCGGCTTAGTCATGTAACTTGTATTGTAAGATTGGAAGGATAGAGACCGGACTGGATACGTTTATGATCCGGCTTCGGGACTCTGTAAACCGGCGGGCGTCAACCTATGTATATAAAGGGACGACCCGACAGCGGTTTAGGGACAACAACTCGAGAGCCAGACAAAGCGGATTCGCTCCCTGGCCTTCGAAACCCTAGCAATACCAACCACAACTAGACGTAGGCTTTTACCTTCCTCGAAGGGGCTGAACTAGTATAAAATTCCCCGTGTCCCCTTGTCCGGTTTAAATCCTTAAAGCTAACCCGTAGCGATGGCTCCACGACTAAGTCCTTTCACAAGGACATCTGCCGTGACAAACCCACGACAATAACCGAGAAACATTTCCTTAGTCCTATTGAGGTACCTAAGGATAATTTCGACTGTTGTCCAGTGATCTACTCCTGGATCACTATTGTACCCCCTTGCCAAACTCATGGCAAGGTACACATTAGGTCAGGTACACAACATGGCATACTTTATAGAACCTATGGTTTAGGCATACAGAATGACTTTCATTCTCTCTCTATCTTCTGCCGTGGTCGGATTTTGAGTCTTACTCAACTTCACACCTTGCAACATGGGCAGAAACTTTTTCTTTGACTGATCCATTTTGAAATTCTTCAAAATCTTGTCAAGGGATGTGCTTTGTGAAAGTCCTATTAAGCGTCTCGATCTATCCCTATAGATCTTGATGCCCAATATATAAGCAGCTTCACCAAGCTCTTTTATTGAAAAATTCTTATTCAAGTATCCTTTTATGCTATCCAAAAATTCTATATCATTTGCAATCAATAATATGTCATCCACACATAATATCAGAAATGCTATAGAGCTCCCACTCACTTTCTTTGGAAATACAGGCTTCATCATAAGTCAGTATAAAACCATATGCTTTGATCACCTCATCAAAGCGTATATTCCAACTCTGAGATGCTTGCACCAGTCCATAGATGGATCGCTGGAGCTTGCACACTTTGTTAGCACCTTTAGGATCGACAAAACCTTTTGGTTGCGTCATATACAACTCTTCTTGAAGAAATCCATTAAGGAATGCAATTTTGACATCCATTTGCCAGATTTCATAATATGCGGCAATTGCTAACATGATTCAGACAGACTTAAGCATCACTACGAGTGAGAAAATCTGATCGTAGTCAACACCTTGAACTTGTCGAAAACCTTTTGCGACAAGTCGAGCTTTGTAGATAGTAACACTACCATTAGTGTCTGTCTTCCTCTTGAAGATCCATTTATTCTCAATGGCTTGCTAATCATTGGGCAAGTCCACCAAAGTCCACACTTTGTTCTCATACATGGATCCTATCTCAGATTTCATGGCCTCAAGCCATCTATTGGAATCCTGGCTTATCATATCTTCTTCATAGTTCGTAGGTTCGCCATGGTCTAATAACATGACTTCCAGGACAAGATTACCGCACCACTCTAGTGCCGAACCAGCTCTGTTCGACCTACGAGGTCCAGTAGTAACTTGATCCGAAGTTTCATGATCATCATCATTAGCTTCCTCTCTAGTTGGTGTAGGCATCATAGGAACGGATTTCACCGATGTGCTACTTTCCAATTCGAGAGAAGGTAAAATTACCTCAACAAGTTCTACTTTCCTCCCACTCACTTATTTCGAGAGAAACTCCTTCTCTATAAAGGTTCCATTCTCGGCAACAAAGATCTTGCCTTCGGATCTGTGGTAGAAGGTGTACCCAATTGTTTCCTTAGGGTATCCTATGAAGATGCACTTCTCCGATTTGGGTTCAAGCTTATCAGGCTGAAGCCTTTTGACATAAGTGTCTCAACCCCAAACTTTAAGAAATGATAGCTTAGGTTTCTTGCCAATTCATACGATATCGTCTCAACGGATTTAGAAGGTGCCCTATTTAACGTGAATGCAGTTGTCTCTAATGCATAACCCCAAAACGATAGTGGTAAATTGGTAAGAGACATCATAGATTGCACCATATCTAATAAAGTACGGTTATGACATTCGGACACACCATTACGATGTGGTGTTCCAGATGGCGTGAGTTGTGAAACTATTCCACATTGTTTTAAATGAAGGCCAAACTCGTAACTCAAATATTCGCCTCCGTGATCAGATCGTATAAACTTTATTTTCTTGTTACGATGATTTTCCACTTCACTCTGAAATTCTTTCAACTTTTCAAATGTTTCAGACTTGTGTTTCGTTAAGTAGATATACCCATATCTGCTCAAATCATCTGTGAAGGTCAGAAAATAACGATATCCGCCGCGTGCCTCAACACTCATTGGACCGCATACATCGGTATGTATTATTTCCAATAAGTTAGTAGCTCGCTCCATTGTTCCAGAGAATGGAGTTTTAGTCATCTTGCCCATGAGGCATGGTTCACAAGTATCAAATGATTCATAATCAAATGATTCCAAAAGCCCATCTGCATGGAGTTTCTTCATGCGCTTTACACCAATATGACCTAAACGTCAGTGCCACATATATGTTGCACTATCATTATCAACTTTGCATCTTTTGGCATCAATATTATGAATGTGTGTATTGATGTCTACTATGCAACTTGTTATTGTAGACTTGTGTTGGGCCTCCAAGCGTAGAGTTTTGTAGGACAGTAGCAATTTTCCCTCAAGTGGATGACCTAAGGTTTATCAATCCGTGGGAGGCAAAGGATGAAGATTGTCTCTCTCAAACAACCCTGCAACCAAATAATAAAAAGTCTCTTGTGTCCCCAACACACCAAATACAATGGTAATTTGTATAGGTGCACTAGTTCGGTGAAGAGATGGTGATACAAGCATAGTAATGATAGTAGATATTGAATTTTGTGCTAGGAACAATAAAAAATAGCAAGGTAGCAATTGATAAAATGGAGCACAAACGGTATTGCAATGCTTGAAAATGAGGGGTCCGTACTTTCACTAGTGAAATCTCTCAACAATGCTAATATAATTGGATCATATAACCACCCCTCAACGTGCAACGAAGAATCACTCCAAACTTCCTATCTAGGAGAGAACATAAGAAGAAATCGTTTATAGGGTATGAAACCACCTCGAAGCTATTCTTTCCGATCGATCTATCCAAGAGTTCGTACTAAAATAACACCAAATACTTTCAGATTCATAATGCTCAATCCAACACAAATTAAGAACCTCAAAGAGTGCCCCAAGATTTCTACCGGAGAAACAAAGACAAGAATGTGCATCAAACCCTATGCGTAGATTACCCCAATGTCACCTCGGGAATCCGCGAGTTGAGTGCCAAAACATACATCAAATGAATGAACACGATACCCCATTGTCACCATGAGTATTCATATGCAAGACATATATCAAGTGCTCTCAAATCCTTTAAAGTATTCAATCCGATAAGAACGAAATCTCAAAGGGAAAAACTCAATTCATCACAACAAGATAGCGGGGGGAAAACTCCATATGATCCGACTATATTAACAAAGCCCGTGATACATCAAGATTGTGACATCTCAAGAACACGAGAGAGATAGATTAAACACATAGCTACTGGTAGAAACCCTCATCCCGGAGGGTGGACTACTCCCTCCTCATCGTGGTGGCCGCCCGGATGATGAAGATGGCCACAGGAGATGATTCCCCCCTTCGACAGGTTGCCGGAACGGGGTCTAGATTGGTTTTCGGTGGCTACAGAGCCTTGCGGCGGCAGAACTTCTCATCTAGGTTAACCCCGAGGGTTTTTGGAATATTTGGGAATTTATAGGGCGAAGAGGGGGTGCGGGAGGCCACCGAGGTGAGCACAACCCACCTGGGCGCGCCTGGGCGTCCAGGCGCGCCCTGGTGGGTTGTGTGATGTAGGGTGGAACCCTAGATGCCCGATCTTTCACGATTTGGAGGTGATCCCATGAAGGACGCGAGGGAAAAACACGAGGGGAAAGAGAGGAATCACTCAAATCAACAAGAAACGATCACACATGTGCTAGATCCAAGTACCCATAGAGATCACATGGTCCAAATCCAACAAAGGACGATACAAACGGTAACTAGTTCATCTCCGTGAGGAGGTCTTGAGGGTTCATCCCATGAAGGGGTCTTGAATCCAAGGTGGATCTTCTCCGAAGAGGCGCGGTCTCTCTTGATGGAGTAGATCCGTATGGATGAGCAAAGCTCTATCTCAAATGAGCTAAACCTATGCTAACCCTCAAATTGTGGAGGTGGAGGAGTATATGTAGTCTAGGGCCACAAAGGGGTAAGTGAGGGGCGAAGGGGTACATGGGCCTCGGGCTTGTTACACTGTGCGCAGACAGGTGGTTTCAGACGTCCGACGGGGGTCGGTCGTTTGGTCGTTCGCGGGCGTCCGGTCGTCCGGAGGAGGTCGGACTTCCGGTGTTTTGGCTCGGTTGAGGTGGCGCCGGATTTCCGGAGACGGCCGGACGTCCAGTCGCTGGAGTTTGTCAGACGTCCGGTACTTGTCAGTCGTTCGGCCGCTGTAGCTTCCGTCGGCTGGCCCTTCTTGCTGGATGAGTGTCCAAGCGTCGGACGTCTGGAGTCGTCCGGTCGTCCGATGGCCGAAGCTTCCGAGGAGCTCCTTCTCTTGCTCCTCGCGCTTGGTGTACTTGTCGTCTTGTCCATGGTCTCCCTCTTGGTTCCTGGTCATGCACATCACATACGTTTGAGGTAGTAGCCATGTCTCACATGTAGAAAGTGAAGGTTCGGAGAGGAGCGAGTTCACCTTGTGTCCAATGGCATATAGTTGAGGTCTCATCTTATGTATCCTTGGGTCATCGGGAGTGGTCGAAGTGGACATGGGGATGATCGTAGGATGCTCCGCATCATCTCCCCCCTTGGGAAAGATCGGACCTCAGATCGTGATCCTCATCACCGTGGAAACGATTGTCGTGGACGGACTTATAGTTGGACATAGTTGAAGACATGGCGCAATCCAAGTACTCCAAGGTGTCTCCGGAGTGATAGACATGCAAAAATAGCAAACACAAGCGACACTTGGAAATATAATGGTTAGCACACACAAAGTGTCCATCAAGTAAGTATGAGTCCGTTCGGCAAGATTGTTCATGACAAAGCGCATGAAGCTTATCAAGATGATATATAATGATATGCAAAGCATTCATGGGAACAATAGGATTTTTAGTATGCACAAAGGTGTGGCGAATGTGATCAATGCAACCATTGTGCAAAATGATGTCATAATGGGACGGTTTATCAAAAGCAAATTGGTGCTCAATGTGATTATGTTGTCATGCAATTGATGGTGGGCAATATGATCATGATGTATGAAGATGCCATCAAGAAAGATCACAACAAATTTGCTAAGGAAGTGCACAAGATCATATATCATGGATGAAATGGGAATACAAGATGCAACAAGGCAATCATAATGTGAGCCAATCCATGCATAAGATGCAAATGTGTCATGTGTATGATATGTCCATCGAGCATGACATGTGTGATCACAATCAACAAATATGGAGGTGTTGGTGTACCAATGCTCGATGTCGTGGCATGAGTGGAGGTTCGAAGGTGCATCCAATAAGTCCGAGCGCTCCTTAATTTAAAGGTCCATAGAGCCAATCTCCAATGTCGCTCCTCCGTTCGCGAGATGTATCATGTAGACAACAAGAAGGAGGCAACAATGAAAGAGTGACCGATCCAATATGTGTATTTGAGGATGGATCAAAGGGAAGGAGTTCACCTTTGTGAGAATGTCGAAAATGTTGGTGTCGTGCATTGTGTACGCCTTCACATGACCAAGTTGTCTTGTGATGGTACCACCTTGTGAATTCTTCAAAATGAAAGAACATGACAAACACTCGAAAAAACAAATGAGGTTAGCGGAAGTGCAAAACCTATCATTCGTGTGGTAAGATACCCAACAATTGTACGCATCATGCTCATCATAAGAAAGGACAAGGGAGCATTTCATAGTATGGAGGCATATGATGCAAGAACAACCAAATACAATAGGCTCGATCAAACAAGCATGCATCACAAATAAGATGTCCAAGTCTCCACGATAAATAGGCATAGCAAGTTGGCACTCAATACAAGGGTATATGAGAGATGCCACTATTGGAGACAAGAGACAATGATCAAGAAAAATCAAGTGAGAGGCATGAACATATATGTTATCAACCCAAGCAAGCGAGTAAGAATGGAACATGGTTGATGCGACAAAGCAAGCAATCATATTGATCAAGTGCTGCAAGCTAGTAGTGCGAAGATGCAACGTACTAGAGGTAATCATGGCAATCATGTCATGTGTGCAAATAGTGGGCATGAATAATTCACATGACATAGCACAAGCATGAAAGCAAGATATGAGGAATGTATCATCATTGTATTGGCAAGAGGTCATATGGAAATAGCAATGGAACATCATGGCTCTCCCAACACAAGAGTCAACAATAGCATGAGGCACATGGTAAACATGGCAATAACAACAAGGATCTCCACCAAACATGCAAATACATATAGGAGTAGTATAATGGTGAATCATGGGTAAATGCACGCAAGGGTCACAATTGCATGGCAAAATCATAGAAGGAGGTGTATCATGCAAAGTGAACACGCTACAATGGGCATAAAGTAACAAGTGATATATAGCCCATAGTCGTGTGAGAGACAAGTAAAAGAGATGCGCGTAGTTCTTGCGCTAATGGAACGGTGGTAATGGTAGTCCACGGGATCCCAAATCGTCGTAGCTCGTTTCGTCAACTCTTGGGATTGTGAGGTTGACGAGTATACGTGAGTACCTACACAAAACAAAGACAAAGGGAAAATTGTGTGTGCGTGGTATATGTAAACATCATCCATTATGATGCGCACGTGCTTGTGTTGGTTAGTGCTACCTCTTGAGCATGCGTTGGTTTTCCCTTGAAGAGGAAAGGGTGATGCAGCAAAGTAGCGTAAGTATTTCCCTCAGTTTTTGAGAACCAAGGTATCAATCCAGTAGGAGACTACACGCAAGTCGCCTAGTACCTGCACAAACAAATAAGAACCTTGCAACCAATGCGATAAAGGGGTTGTCAATCCCTTCACGGTCACTTACGAAAGTGAGATCTGATAAAGATAATAAGATAAATATTTTTGGTATTTTTGTTGTATAGATTGAAACGTAAAGATTGCAAAATAAACAGCGATAGAAATAGCTAGTTGACGGGAAAATAATATAATGGAGAATAGACCCAGGGGCCATAGGTTTCACTAGTGGCTTCTCTCAAGATGGCATAATCTACGGTGGGTGAACAAATTACTGTCGAGCAGTTGATAGAAAAGAGAATAGTTATGAGAATATCTAGGCATGATCATGTATATAGGCATCACGTCCGTGACAAGTAGACCGAAACGATTTTGCATCTACTACTATTACTCCACACATCAATCGCTGTCCATCATGCATCTAGAGTATTAAGTTCATAAGAACAGAGTAATGCATTAGGCAAGACGGCATGATGTAGAGGGATAAACTCAAGCAATATAATATAAACCCCATCCTTTTATCCTCGATGGCAACAATACAATACATGTCATTTCCCTTTCTGTCACTAGGATCGAGCACCGCAGGAGTGAACCCAAAGCTAAGCACTTCTCCCATTGCAAGAAAGATCAATCTAGTAGGCCAAACCAAACTGATAATTCGAAGAGACTTGCAAAGATATCAAATCATGCATATAAGAATTCAGAGAAGAATCAAATATTGTTCATAGATAAACTTGATCATAAACCCACAATTCATCGGATCTAGACAAACACACCGCAAAAGAATTACATCGAATAGATCTCCAAGAAAATCGAGGAGAACTTTGTATTGAGATCCAAAGAGAGAGAATAAGCCATCTAGCTAATAACTATGGACCCGAAGGTCTGTGGTAAACTACTCACACATCATCGGAGAGGCTATGGTGTTGATGTAGAAGCCCTCCATGATCGATTCCCCCTCCGGCGGAGCACCGGAAAAGGCCCCAAGATGGGATCTCACGGGTACAGAAGGTTGCGGCGGTGGAAATAGGGTTTCGTGGTGCTCCTGAATGTTTTCAGGGTATATGGGTATATATAGGAAGAAGAAGTAGGTCGGTGGAGCTGCGAGGGGCCCACGAGGGTGGGGGGCGTGCCCTCCTGCCTCGTGGCCTCCTCGCTTCTTTCTTGACGTCCACTCCAAGTCTCCTGGATTGCATTTGTTCCAAAAATGATCCCCACGAAGGTTTCATTCTGTTTGGATTCCGTTTGATATTCCTTTTCTGCGAAACACTGAAATAGGCAAAAAACAACAATTTGCACTGGGCCTTCGGTTAATAGGTTAGTCCCAAAAATAATATAAAAGTGCATAATAAAGCCCATTAAACATCCAAAACAGATAATATAATAGCATGGAACAATCAAAAATTATAGATATGTTGGAGATGTATCAAGCATCCCCAAGCTTAATTCATGCTCGCCCTCGAGTAGGTAAATGATAAAAACAGAATTTTTGATGTGGAATGCTTCCTAACATAATTTTCAAACTAATTCTCTTTATTGTGCCATGAATGTTCAGATCCGAAAGATTCAGGATAAAAGTTTAATATTGACATAAAAATAATAATACTTCAAGCATACTAACTAAGCAATTATGTCTTCTCAAAATAACATGGACAAAGAAAGTTATCCCTACAAAATCATATAGTCTAGCTATGCTCTATCTTCACCACACAAAATATTTAAATCATGCACAACCCCGATGACAAGCCAAGCAATTATTTCATACTTATGACGTTCTCAAACTTTTTCAATCTTCACGCAATACATGAGCGTGAGCCATGGATATAGCACTATAGGTGGAATAGAATGGTGGTTGTGGAGAAGACAAAAAGGAGAAGATAGTCTCACATCAACTAGACATATCAACGGGCTATGGAGATGCCCATCAATAGTTATCAATGTGAGTGAGTAGGGATTGCCATGCAACGGATGCACTAGAGCTATAAGTGTATGAAAGCTCAAAAAGAAACTAAGTGGGTGTGCATCCAAGTTGCTTGCTCACGAAGACCTAGGGCATTTTGAGGAAGCCCATCATTGGAATATACAAGCCATGTTCTATAATGAAAAATTCCCACTAGTATATGAAAGTGACAACATAGGAGACTCTCTATCATGAAGATCATGGTGCTACTTTGAAGCACAAGTGTGGTAAAAGGATAGTAGCATTGCCCCTTCTCTCTTTTTCTCTGTTTTTATTTGGGCCTTCTATTTTTTATGGCCTCTTTTTTTTCCTTTTTTTTGTCCGGAGTCTCATCCCGACTTGTGGGGGAATCATAGTCTCCATCATCCTTTCCTCACATGGGACAATGCTCTAATAATGATGATCATCACACTTTTATTTACTTATAACTCAAGAATTACAACTCGATACTAGAACAAAAATATGACTCTATGTGAATGTCTCCGGCGGTGTATCGGGATATGCAATGAATCAAGAGTGACATGTATGAAAGAATTATGAATGGTGGCTTTGCCACAAATACGATGCCAACTACATGATCATGCAATGCAATATGACAATGATGGAGCGTGTCATAATAAACGGAACAGTGGAAAGTTGCATGGCAATATATCTCGGAATGGCTATGGAAATGCCATAATAGGTAGGTATGGTGGCTGTTTTGAGGAAGATATATGGTGGGTTTATGGTACCGGCGAAAGTTGCGCGGTACTAGAGAGGCTAGCAATGGTGGAAGGGTGAGAGTGCGTATAATCCATGGACTCAACATTAGTCGTAAAGAACTCACATACTTATTGCAAAAATCTATTAGTCATCGAAACAAAGTACTACGCGCATGCTCCTAGGGGGATAGATTGGTAGGAAAAGACCATCGCTCGTCCCCGACCGCCACTCATAAGGAATACAATCAATAAATAAATCATGCTCCGACTTCATCACATAACGGTTCACCATATATGCATGCTACGGGAATGAGAAACTTTAACACAAGTACCTCTCAAATTCACAACTACTCAACTAGCATGACTCCAATATTACCATCTTCATATCTCAAAACAATCATAAAGAATCAAACTTCTCATAATATTCAATGCACTTTTTATGAAAGTTTTTATTATACCCATCTTGGATGCCTATCATATTAGGAGTAATTTTATAGGCAAAGCAAATTACCATGCTGTTCTAAAGGACTCTCAAAATAATATAAGTGAAGCATGAGAGATCAATAATTTCTATACAATAAAACCACCACCGTGCTCTTAAAAAGATATAAGTGAAGCACTAGAGCAAAATTATCTAGCTCAAAAAATATAAGTGAAGCACATAGAGTATTCTAATAAATTCCGATTCATGTGTGTCTCTCCAAAAGGTGTGTACAACAAGGATGATTGTGGTAAACTAATAAGCAAAGACTCAAATCATACAAGACGCTCCAAGCAAAACACATATCATGTGGTGAATAAAAATATAGCCTCAAGTTGTAACATCCCAATTTTTTCAATTTGGATGTTATACATAGGTCATCATATGCATATCATATTTTATTTGTTGTTCATTTGAGATCCTAGAAAATCCTAAGCAACTCAAGGACCCACGGAGAGAGTTGGGGATTTCATTATTTTCATATTTGAATTTTTCTCAAATTTGAAAAAGGGTCATTTTGATTTTCATACTTTTCTCTTCGAATATTTCAAATATCAAAATAAATGAGAGGAGATAGAATGACTTCTCCGAAATAAAATAAATATTGGAGGAAAATGTTAAAACAAATAAATATTTTTATTTGGATTTTATTTGAGATTTATTTGAATTAGAATAAATATGCATTTTTCAAAATTGCAGTTTTAGGCCAGAAAAATGTTCACTTTGTTCTATATATTTTATTTAGACGATGAAAATTGTTTTTGGCATTTTTAGAATTTTTTATATTTATTTAGTATTTTTGGCAATTTTTTATACTTTGTTCGCAGAATTTTTTGGCATTTTCAATTTTTTTTATATTTTTGCTCAGTTTTAGGTATAAAACCATTCGGTTTTTTTGGTTAGATCGGTTTTTCCAAATTTTTTTCTTTGGTTAGATCTATTCTACGAACGTTCTATCCTTTAGTTCTTATAACGAACGAATTCGTTCGTTTGTCTCTGTTAGCAGACGTTCGTCCGATATATTTTTCTTTTTCTGTTTTATTTTCACCAAGGACCTATCCACGATTATTTTTATCGCAGATTAGCCCCTGATCTTCAAACCCTCACAACTTTTTAACCGTTCGTCCAAATCTAGTGAAACCAACGCCAAAATCTTTGTCTCGAATCCCTCTTTCCAGTTAACCAACTTGAACATGATTTTGACAATTTAAAATTTGGTTGCAAGCGGTTTTCAATTCGAACTTCTTTCGATCGTAGTTTGAGTTTCTTAGCTCCGATTTGATTGATTCTCTTTGCAAATCGAAGCACTTTAGTTGAACTTTCAATTTGAACTTTCTCATCAGAGTTTTACCCTTGCATCTATGCTTTAGTGCTTATGTATGCTATGTTTTGTTTGCGATAGAATATCTGGAGTGCGAAGCATGCTACTACGAGTCTCTAGGGTTTGCGGATCGTCAGCAAGGCAATTAACACTTTGATCATACCCCTTTGTTACCCAGTTTTTACGCATTAGTCTCAACCCTCAAACACTGCATGGTTAGGACTTGAATACTTGTGGGTATTGGGAAGTAGTGATGAGGTAGAACCTATTGTATTTTATATCAAACCATGGGAGTTACTTCTATGTTATGCTTATACTGTTATGCTATGCTCGCAGACGTGGTTTGGTTTGAGTGATCCATGACAGATGTGAGAGTTTTAATTAATGGTTAAACTTAAGGTGGCTACTTTAATACACATCTGGGTGGATTGGTTGAGGCACCCTGGAGCACCCAGTGGTTGTCTGGGCACCTGGAGCAATCTAGTGTTGTCCTGGGATATCCCGGAGTACCCGTGTGATCATCCTACGGTTTGTCACCCAGGCTCAAAGGGATCATAAGATTATTCATGCTGGAAACTTCCGTGTGTAGCCACAAGCCATTGTGGGCTCCGGCATAGTAGAGTATGTTGCGTGACCTCTTCCATAAACTTCATCCACATAGATTAGGTGCGAATCGGGATGTAATGTTCCATCTCCTGTAAAAGGATTAGCTAGCAGTTTCTCTATCATACCCGAAGGAATTTCAAAGTAAAAAATTTCAGTAGGTTCAGTAGGTTGAGGAGCAACTCTTTGCTCTACTGGTCGGGGTGAAGATACCACGAACAAGCCCCTCAAAGGATTATGTTCCATAGTAACAAGTGACAGTTAGTTTCAGCACACTATAAAAAAAATTCTTACCAAATTCCACCTACCAAAGGCACTTCACTCCCTGGCAACGGTGCCAGAAAAGAGTCTTGATGAACCACAAGTATAGGGGATCTATCATAGTCCTTTCGATAAGTAAGAGTGTCGAACCCAACGAGGAGCAGAAGGAAATGATAAGCAGTTTTCAGTAAGGTATTCTCCGCAAGCACTGAAATTATCGGTAACAAATAGTCTTGTGATAAGGTAATTTGTAACGGGTAACCAGTAATAAAAGTAAATAAGGTGCAGCAAGATGGCCCAATCCTTTTTGTAGTAAAGGACAAGCCTGGACAAACTCTTATATAAAGGAAAGCGGTCCCGAGGACACATGGGAATTATCGTCAAGCTAGTTTTCATCACGCTCATATGATTCGCGTTCGGTACTTTGATAATTTGATATGTGGGTGGACCGGTGCTTGGATACTTCCCTTCCTTGGACAAGCATCCCACTTATGATTAACCCCTCTTGCAAGCATCTGCAACTACAAAAGAATTATTAAGGTAAACCTAACCATAGCATGAAACATATGGATCCAAATTAGCCCCTTGCGAAGCAACACATAAACTAGGGTTTAAGCTTCTGTCACTCTAGCAACCCATCATCTACTTATTACTTCCCAATGCCCTCCTGTAGGCCCAAACAATGGTGAAGTGTCATGTAGTCGACGTTAACATGACACCACTAGAGGAGAGACAACATACATCTCATCAAAATATCGAACGAATACCAAATTCACATGACTACTTATAGCAAGACTTCTCCCATGTCCTCAGGAACAAACGTAACTACTCACAAATCATATTCATGTTCATAATCAGAGGGGTATTAATATGCATAAAGGATCTGAACATATGATCTTCCACCGAATAAACCAACTATCATCAACTACGAAGAGTAATCAACACTACTAGCAACCCACAGGTACCAATATGAGGTTTTGGGACAAAGATTGGATATAAGAGATGAACTAGGGTTTGAGATGAGATGGTGCTGGTGAAGATGTTGATGGAGATTGACCCCCTCCCGATGAGAGGATCGACGATGATGATGGTGGTGATGTTTTCCCCCTCTCGGAGGGAAGTTTCCCCAGCAGAATAACTCCGCCAGAGCCCTAGATTGGTTCCGCCTCATGGCGGCGGAGTTTCGTCCCGTGAGCTAGATTATGATTTTTTCCATGGCAAAAGACCTCATATAGCAGAAGATGGGTACCGGAGGCCTGCCAGGGGGCCCACGAGGCAGGGGGGCGCGCCCCCATCCTCATGGATGGTGGGTGGCCCCCTCTGGTACTTCCTTCACCCAATATTTTTTATATATTCTGAAACGTGCTCCTGTGAAGTTTCAGGACTTTTGGAGTTGTGCAGAATAGGTCTCTAATATTTGCTCCTTTTCCAGCCCAAAATTCTAGCTGCCGGCATTCCCCCTCTTCATGTAAACCTTGTAAAATAAGAGAGAATATGCATAAGTATCGTGACATAATGTGTAATAACAACCCATAATGCAATAAATATCGATATAAAAGCATGATTCAAAATGGACGTATCAACTCCCCCAAGCTTAGACCTCGCTTGTCCTCAAGCGGAAGCCGATATCAAAAAATATGACCACATGTTTAGAGATAGAGGTGTCGATAAAATAAAATACGGACATGAGGGCATCATGATCATTCTTAGAACAACAATATATATATATATATATATATTGTCATATGATCTCTTATGCTAAAGTAACAATTCATTCACAGTTTCAAGTATGAACCATACGCTTCATTGAAAACTAACAAAATATAATCTCAGTCATGGAAGCAATTGCAATTTATCATAACATCGGAAAGGGTCAATATAAGAGCTTTTCAGCAAGTCCACATACTCAACTATCATTTAGTCTTTCACAATTGCTAACACTCACGCAATAATTATGGGTATGGAGTTTTAATCGGACACAGAGAAAGATAGGGGCTTATAGTATTGCCTCCCAACCTTTTACCTCAAGGGTAATGTCAACAATAATAGTTCATGAAAACTCACATCTGTCGGATCACGGGTTCCGGCAAAACCCTTAAGGTTCGAACATTGGGGTGCGCGCGCAGATCTCCCCCTATCGATCCATGTCCTAACTTAGCTAAGATCTCACGAACTAACTCGACGAACTCGCAACACAAAGGACACAAGATTTATACTAGTTCGGGCCACCGTTGTGGTGTAATATCCTACTCTAGTGTGGTGGTGGTGGATTGTCTCTTGGGCTGAAGATGAACAGTACAAGGGGAAGAACAGCCTTCTGGGGTTGAGGTGTTCTTGTGCTTGGTGGTTGTGCCACCAAGGATGTGGTGGCTCCAATCTCCCCTCTCTCTATGGTGGTGGCTAGTCCTATTTATAGAGGCCCTGGTCCTCTCCCCAAATATTGAGCGGGAAGGGAGCCAACAACGGTCAATTTGAAAGGGGACAGCTAGTACAAGCTATCCTGACAAAAGCAGTCTTCGCCTGCCAAAGGCTCTGGTGGTGACGCCGTCTTGGGCTCCATGGTGACCTCTGTCTTGTCGTCCTTCTGGTCTTGGTCTCATTGCACCAATATGGAAACCTTTGTTGGATGCCTCGGTACTCTGCGCATGCGCTTGCCCCCTTAGCACCAAAGAGGAAACAAGGACGCTGCGCGTGCTGGCGCCCACCTGGTCTCAATCGTCATGGCTTACGTCACGAGAACCTCGCGAGGTTTGCCCGTCCTTGAACTCTCCGCCCCTCACGAGCCAGCCTGGTGAGGCCACTCCTGAGGAGGTCTTGTGTCGTCCGCCTCATGAGGCTTGGCCCCTCGTGAGGGTCTTGATTCCTTGTTGATGAAGATGGGCCGTACTGGCCTACTAGCAAAGCCACGCCGTGGGCCGCACGCAGGCAAGTCTGGGGACCCCCGTTCCCAGAATGCCGACAGTAGCCCCCGGGCCCAAGGCGCGCTTGGGCTTGGCTTCAAGGCGAAGCCAAGGGTCAAGTGCGGAGCGCCGCAGGCCCCAATAGCCTGCGGCCTCGGTCGACGCATGGCGGTTGATTGGACGTGGGCGTCTCCGCTTCCCCATGCTGCCTCGGCAACTTCCAGACTTGACAAGTCCCTGCGACATGCAAGGAAAACCATCATTACCTGTGATCGTGGGGGGTGTTGGTTGGCCTTCTCCTGGTATAAATGGGAGGGGGGCGGAGCCCCCGTCGCCCATCCTTCCTCTTCCTCTTCCGCTTCTTCTCCTTCCTTGCTCCACTCCTTGCTTGTGCAGACATGGCGCCGATCCGGAGGTTCTCGGCCGCAGAGAAGGGCAAGGCTCCCCTCAACGTGCCCGAGCTGCTCCCACCGAAGAAAAGGAGGTCTCATCGCCGCAGGTGGTCGTGAGGCTGGTGGTGTCGAGGCCTTGGTATGAGAGGCCGCCTCCTGGGTACCCGCTGCCCTTGTGCGCTCACGCCGACGATTCTGGAGGGAGGAGCGGTGAGCGGCGCCGCCCACGCCAGGGCTATGGTCGCCGTGCCGCGGAGGCGCACGCCGTCGCCCCAGGGTCCACACTGCAGACTCTTCACGTGAGTTCGTGCTGTGGGCGGTGACGCCCTCGAGCACCTGGATATGCCTCCCGCCGTTCTTCGCCGCCGAGATGCCACCGAGGGGCCTTCGTGAACTTTGGCTGCAGCATGCTGACTGCGACGCCCCAGCGACTGGAAAGGAGATTGGAACAGTTGCCTACGGGAAGAACTTCATGACCCGGGGCTGGGGTGAGATTGCCCGGGTCTATCATGCGGAGGGCGTCCTCACGATCCACTTTGAGTACGACGGCGCCTCCGTGCTGTCCTTCAAGGTCTTCAACGAGGAAGGCCGCCACCTGGAGTGCTGCCCTGAAGGAGGTCGCCAGGACGACGCTGCGGCGGGCGCGGAGCCCGCCACCGGTCTTGGCTACAACTCCTCCAGCGACAACAGTGACTCCTGGTGGTCCAGCGACTCTCCTGAGGTCTTGGAGTCTCCGGAGACGAGCAACGACAGCTACGTGCCCCCAATCTCCCGCCGAGCCTGGAGCAGGGCCTCGGCGTCCAACCGCCGTCGCCGTTAATCTGGATGGGGTTGGCGCCGTCCTCACATGGACCACTGTTGATGATGGCATCGGCGACACCTGGTGCGCGTAGATAGAACCCCTAGGAATTCCTTCCCTTTTGTTCCCTGCGAGGAATCAAGAAACGGACCCCGTGGGGGGTGTGTAAAGCGTCTGTAATGCCTTTTGTCAACATAGCCCTCATTATGAAGATTCATGTGCGCATATCCTGCCGAGGCTCGGCCTCCCCTTTCCAATCCTGCGGTAGCTTGGTGCTCTACGCTGACAGGTCCCGGTCTCCAGGCAGACTGCAGCCGTCGCTGATATGCCAGGTTGCGTGCTGTGGTCAAGGCCAGGAGGTGAGCGGCCCGAGGTCCAATAAGAGCTCCTGAGGCGCAATGCTCAAGAGGTCCTCCTTAGCGCGCAAGCAGCTGTCTTAGGATGGGAAAGGAAGAAAACGTTGCCGCAACAGGGCAGCGAAGGGAGTGAGCGAGGGTCTCGTGCCGCAAGTGACTGGTGGATCCAGAGCAAGAACTTATCTTTGGCTGTCTGGGGTCTGCTCCTCGAGTCGTGCCGGACTCGCACGCCGGTTGCTGTAGTGTGGCTAGGTCTGGCCCGTGCAGGCCCCTTCCCTCCATGTCCTTCTTGGTGCTCTGCGTCCTGAGGTCCCGGCCCTCGAGCGAGCTCAGCCGCCGCTGGTATGCCAGGTCGTGTGCCGTGGTCAAGGCCAGGGGGTGAGGGCTGGAGAGCCAGTAAGAGCTCCTGAGGCGCGATGCTCAGGAGCCCCCCTTTTAACACGCAAGCGAATCGCATGAGAGAAGAGAGAGCGTCTGCGACACCGCCTGTTGTGGCCCTCATGAAGTTCCTGCAAGTTAGCGCAAGGAAGGGCACCGGTTGCCGTGGTGATTGCTGGTTTGCTTCTAGCACGCGAGAGGGGACTCCCTACTGCGGAGAGCCCCCGGGGCGTGTACAGCCCCGCCCTAACACGTGGCTTGCACGGCAGGGCTAGAAGAGGTGTGTCTAGACACTCGTGAGCCGGCGCGGGACTCACGAGGCCCTACCTCAAGTCGGGTTGCGCCTTGTCTTGGTTCTTGTTTGCTGTCTTGGTCCTGCGAAATGGTTAGACAACGCGAAGGGTCCTGAAGAAAGACAGCCGGTGCGCGGCTCCCATGGTGGGTGACAATCAAGCAGGCGATAGTCATAGGTAGATTAAGCATGGAAAGCATATGGCTTAAGTAAATGCAGGGAAGATGCATGCCACTGGGTCCGGCCCGAGCGGCTTGGGGATGATGCAGCCCGTGGGGCGCCCCCAACAGGGTCAGCTAAAGACATAAAAGGAAAGATACATGCCACAGGGATAGACCCAGGCGGCCTGGGAATGATGCAGCCCGGGGGTGCTCCGAGCTGAACGAACTTTGGAAAATATCACCTGGTCCTGTCGATGAAGGAGAGTTGGGGTAGCTGAAGGCGTGCGGCGAAGGGGCTGCCCCTCACGAGCCACCAGGGCCCTGAGCCTCGGGAGGCTCTGGGGGTCCAGGGGGTTCCTTGAGGACCTTCTTCATCTCCGTCAGCACCGCATGGTGCCTGGCCTCCTGAGCCGCCAGGATGCTCCGCAGGTTGCGTTGATAGGCGGCCACCACGCTCGGCAGGCGAAAGGGCATGCGAACGTAGCTGTGAGGTGGGCCCTCACAGCATCCCGCGCGCGAAGGCCAGAGAAGCTCCTGAGAAGCGGCCCGATTGAGCCCTGGAACGTCAATGCAGACGCGCAGCCCGGCATCCTCGCCTGGATGGGGAGCTGCGCCTGGTGAGCGGTGGTTGTCGTGGTTCTAAGTTTGACAGTAGAATGGGGGGTAGGAATGTAGAGGCAAGATCCTAGCTATGGAGGAGTTGTACACGCGAATTTTACGAGTTCAGGCCCTTCTCGGAGGAAGTAACAACCCTATGTCTCGGAGCCCGGAGGCGGTCGACTGGATTATATGCGTGTGAGTTACAGGAGGTGCGAACCCTTGTCCCAGAGGAGGGGGGTGGCTTATATAGAGTGCGCCAGGACCCTAGCTCCCCTCCATTACACAGGGTTCAATGTTCATAAAGAGCGAGCATTACAGGTAACGTCTGTAATAAAGTGCTACAATTGATCATTAAATATACGAGTAAATGCCCGATTGTTGCTGTGCAGAACGGCTTTAGGTCTTCTTGTACGTTGAGTGGTTGAATAGTCGAGTGACTAAAAGAAGAAGTAGTCTCCGAGTGAATGGTAGGTCGAGTGGATTACACTCGATGCCTTTATTGGGTCCACCTTGTTTACTCTTGAACTTCTTTGCTTCTAGGGCAAGGACCTTAGGTAGGACGTATAGGTCAGGCCTATTACCCTACCCCAGGTCTATGTCCTCATCATTAGCCCCCGAATGGATTGAGGTCCGAGTGAAAAGAAGGTTGAAGTTGATCTTGCCTTGACTCTTGCCTTTCTCAAGAATTCATCTCTGAATGGAGGCCAGTGTTGGAACTATCGGCTTCGCTTCAGTCGCCTTGATCGATTCAGAAATTACCGATTGGTTTTTATAACGTCGCCTGTCGAGTGTCATCTTTGATGCGAAATCTTTGGCGTGATCAGTTGCCGAGGATCCTGGATTTCGCGGGATTCGAAATTTCGGTAGGAGCGCTCGCGACGGAACGTGCCGTGGTAAGCGGAGTGGATAGACAGGGCGTTTCGATTTCCGCACCACCTTTTTCGCCACGTATCCCATGCGTGACTATTTGAGGGATTTGACAGGATCGCCCGGACCCACGCGTCAGCCACTCGGAAGTGGGCCTTTAAAAGCGGCGAGACTGAGGCGTCCGCACTGTGCGTGCCCATTCTTCTTCTTCTTCCTCTTGCTCCTTCACCACATCTGGCTTCTCCACTCTCGACGCCACCGCTCCGCCGCCATGGGGAAGGAGAGAACGGCGGCGCTGGAACACGCGAAGAAGGCGATGGGGCGACGAAAAGCAGGAAGACGAATCGGGGGTCTTCATCGCTCTCGGGGCTGCCATCGGGTTGGATCCAGGGAGATTGGATCCGATCTTCACTTCAACAGGAGGACTTGGGTGATATGGCCGACTTAGGGCTGATCGTCCACGAGTCTGTGCGGCTGCCGGAGGGGGAAACAGAACCGCAGCCGCGACCGGGTCAGTGCGTTCTGCTCGCCACCCATGTCGACCGCGGCTTCTCACTTCCTCCACACCCCTTCTTTCGGGGTTTCTTGAATTTCTTTGGGGCCCAACTCCATCATTTTACTCCCAACACCATCACATATCTTGCCGCGTTCGTATTCATGTGCGAGAATTTCCTGGGGTGTCGACCGCACTGGGGTCTTTTCAAGCACATCTTTACCATTTGCTCCCAAACAGTGAAGAAAGCGAACTCGAACGACGAGAAAACCCATGTTATCCAGATGTGTGGGGGTCTGGGTATTCAGAAGAGGAAAAGAAGTTCTTTTCGCTCGATGACTCTTCCGGAGTCGGTCAGGGGCTGGCAGTCGACCTGGTTCTACTGCCAGGACATCGTGACGCCAGGCCAGTTGACTGGACTTCCCCCTTTCTCTTTTGATCATGTTCAAACTCCATCTTGGTTGAAAGTGACTGCCACGGAGAAGGCGGAGACATGCATGCTTGTCGAGAGAGTGGTTCAGTTGATCAACCACGGTGTCACTGGCATGGATCTACTAGAGGTGTTCCTCAGTCGGCGCATCCAACCACTCTAAGCTCATGACCACTCCATGTGGATGTACTCCGGGGCTGGTGACACCGCTCGGGTTCATCCGGAGGAGGTGGCGGCCAAAACAGTGGCCGAGTGGCTGAGGGGTATCACCGGGAACAAGGACAACCCCAGGGGCGCCAGGAGAGTCCACCCTTTCAGCGACAGAAATCAACCAGACAAGGTTTGGCCATTTCAACTGAGCTTTTAGACGTGTTTTCTGACTGTTTGTTGATCCGACTGACTTGCAGTCAGCTCCTTGTTTTGTAGATTTACACGGAGATGTATTCAATGCCCAATGGTGAACAAGCTCTAGAGCAAGACCAAGAGGGCGAGGACAGTGCGGAGGAGAGCGGCGAGTGGGAGTCACCAGCCGACGATGATGAAGATGAGAGCGATGAGTCGGGGATGAGGAAATAGCCGACTCACCGCCTCGTTCTGAACGTCGATCCAAGCAGCACCATGATCCTATGGGCAGGCGCGGTAAAGTTGTGGTGTCGAGTGCTCCATCTCAAAAACACGCTCGGTCTCCGACTCCAGAATTGGCTGAGAAGGTCACTGAGGGAGTCCTGGATTAGGGGGTCTCCGGACAGCTGGACTATATCCTTTTGCCGGACTGTTAGACTATGAAGATACAAGATTGAAGACTTCGTCCCGTGTCCGTATGGGACTCTACTTGGCGTGGAAGGCAAGCTAGGCAATACGGATATGGATATCTCCTCCTTTGTAACCGACCTTGTGTAACCCTAGCCCCTCCGATGTCTATATAAGCTGGAGGGTTTTAGTCCGTAGGACAACAGACAATCATATCATAGGCTAGCTTCTAGGGTTTTAGCCTCTCAGATCTCGTGGTAGATCAACTCTTGTACTACCCATATCATCAATATTAATCAAGCAGGACGTAGGGTTTTACCTCCATCAAGAGGGCCCGAACCTGGGTAAAACATCGTGTCCCCTGCCTCCTGTTACCATCCGCCTTAGACGCACAGTTCGGGACCCCCTACCCGAGATCCGCCGGTTTTGACACCGACATTGGTGCTTTCATTGAGAGTTCCTTTGTGTCGTCGCCGTTAGGCTTGATGGCTTCTTCTATCATCGATAGCGATGCAGTCCAAGGTGAGACTTTTCTCCCCGGACAGATCTTTGCGTTCGGCGGCTTCGCACTGTGGGCCAACTCGCTTGGCCATCTGGAGCAGATCAAAAGCTACGCCCCTGGCCATCAGGTCAGGTTTGGAAGCTTAAATTACATTGCCGATATCCGCGAAGACTTGATCTTCGACGGATTCGAGCCCCTGCCTTGTGCGCCACGCAGTCATGATGAGTACGATTTAGCTCTACCATCGGACCGTATTTAGGAGATCTCATCGGCAGCCGCTCTGAGCCTCAATTCGGAGCCAGTCGCGCCATCCATGGACGGGTGGATAAACCCCATCACGGAGGCCGTATCCTTAGCGGCGATCAAGCCGAATATCGACCTTACCCTTCATGAGAGCCGTGCTGCCAAACTGCCGGATCCTTCCCCGGCCACGGACTCCGAACCGCCTGCGCCCGTGCCTATCAAATCTGGCTGGGCGCCAATCATGGAGTTCACCTCCGCGGATATCTTTCAACACTCGCCCTTCGGGGACATACTGAATTCATTAAAGTCTCTCTCCTTGTCATGAGAGTCCTGGCCAAACTATGTCCAGCAGGATTGGGATGCAGATGACGAAGAAATTCGCCACCACCCACCACCCACTTAGTAGCCACTGTCAATGACTTAACCGACATGCTCGACTTCGACTACGAAGACATCGACGGTATGGACGACGATGCAGGAGACGAACAGGAACCACTGCCCACAGGGCATTGGACGCCCACTTCATCACATGACGTATACATGGTGGACACAGCAAAAGAAAACGACGACGAGGAACGGAAGGACGCAACAAAGGGTTGTCCCCTCGAGAAGCAATCAAAGCGGAGGCTTAAGCGCCGCTCCAAATCCCGCCTCGGCAGAAACAACGATCATATAAACCCAGCGTTAGAGCAGGGTGAACCATCGCCGGACCACGACAACACGGAGAATCAAACCGAACAACCCGACTCTGTCAAAGATAATAGTCCGGACGACATCACACCGGATAGACACCCGGAGAAACAGAATGCCCGTCAAAGGCTTGTTGCCACCGCGAGGAGTCTAAAAAAGCAGAAGCAAAGGCTCAAGGCTGCGCAAGACACACTCAGAATCAGATGGAGTAAAGTACTCAACACAACAGCGAAGTACGGCGGTAATCGCCCCACCAAGAGCTACCCGAAGCGGAAGTTGCTACCTGAATTCGATGAGGAGGCCTTAGATCCCCCGCAACCAAAAATTAAAATGGCCATATGGCCGGATAGACGACCTCACGGCCAATATAGAGCGGCAAACAACGCCGCACATAAGCCAATACACGATCCACGCGAGGGCTCGCATCAAAAGGCCGGCGCAACCAGATCCATCTATGGACCACGCAAGCGCGCTCCAGCATACGATGCAACAGAACAAACATCCGAACAATGCGGTACACCCAGATACAGGAGTGCCGCACACCCCTTATGCTTCACAGATGAAGTAATGGATCATCAAATCCCAGAGGGTTTCAAACCCGTAAATATAGAATCATACGACGGCACAACAGATCCTGCAGTATGGATCGAGGATTTCCTCCTGCATATCCACATGGCACGCGGTGATGATCTACACACCATTAAATACCTCCCACTCAAACTCAAAGGACCAGCTCGACATTGGCACAATAGCTTCCCAGCAGAGTCCATTGGCTGTTGGGAAGATCTGGAAGCCGCATTCCTCGACAACTTTCAGGGCACTTATGTGCGACCACCAGATGCCGATGACTTGAGCCACATAATTCAGAAGCCAGAGGAATTGGCCAGGCAATTCTGGACACGGTTCCTAACAAAGAAAAATCAAATCGTCGACTGTCCGGATGCAGAGGCCCTAGCAGCTTTCAAGCACAACATCCGCGACGAGTGGCTAGTCGGCACCTTGGTCAAGAAAAGCCGAAATCTATGGCAGCCCTCATGACACTCATGAACCGCTTTTGTGCGGGAGAAGACAGCTGGCTGGCTCGCAGTAATAACATATCAAAGAACCATGGTACTTCGGTTACCAAGGACGGCAATAGGAGGTCACGTCGCAACAAACATAAGCATCGCATTAACAGCGACAATACCGAGGATGCGGTAGTCAATGCCGGATTCAAAGGCTCTAAACCCGGTCAGCGGAAAAAGCCATTTAAAAGAAGCACTCCGGGCCCATCCAGTTTGGACCGTATACTTGATCGCTCGTGTCAAATACACGGCACCCCCGACAAGCCAGCCAACCACACCAATAGGGATTGTTGGGTGTTCAAGCAGGCCGACAAGTTAATTGCTGAAAACAAAGATAAGGGGCCACATAGCGATGAAGAGGAGGAGCCCCGACAGCCGAATACCGGAGGACAGAAGAGGTTCCTCGCACAAGTGCGGACGGTGAACATGATATACGCAACCCACATCCCCAAGAGGGAGCGGAAGCATGCGCTCAGGGACGTATATGCGTTGGAGCCAGTCGCCCCAAAGTTCAACCCATGGTCCTCCTGTTCGATCACCTTCGATCGCAGGTACCACCCCACTAGTATCCGTCATGGCGGATTCACCGCACTGGTCTTAGACCCAATTATTGACGGATTTCACCTCACTCGAGTCCTTATGGATGGCGGCAACAACCTGAACCTGCTTTACCAGGACAGGGTGCGCAAAATGGGTATAGACCCCTCAAGGATCAAACCCACAAAAACGACCTTTAAAGGCGTCATACCAGGTGTAGAGGCCCACTGCACAGGCTCAGTCACACTGGAAGTGGTCTTCGGATCCCCGGATAACTTCCGAAGCGAAGAGTTAATCTTCGATATAGTCCCGTTCCGTAGTGGTTATCATGCACTGCTCGGGCGAACCGCATTTGCAAGATTAAATGCGGCACTGCATTATGCATACCTCAAGCTCAAGATGCGAGGACCTCAGGGGTCATTACAGTTAATGGAAACATAGAGCGCTCTCTCCGAACGGAGGAGCACACTGCGGCCCTCGCAGCGGAAGTGCAAAGCAGCCTCTTAAGGCAATCCACTAGTTCAGCATTTAAGGACCCGAACACCTTCAAGCGCGCCCGGAGTAATCGGCAACAGGACTGCCTGGCACATTCCGAGATCGCATAGCAATGCGGCCCCCACCCCGGCCCAAGCCAAACGGTGAAACTCGTGCCACGCGTACATAATTACGCATTAAAAATACCATGGGCACAGGTAGGGAGGGGGCACGACTACGGCACGCCCCAAGACGTGGCTTAAACCGCACTAGGGGCTTCCCGCTTTGTTATTTTTCTCTCTCTCAGGACATTAATCTCTGGAAACCCTGTCCGGCAGCATGATTGCCGAACACATGATGCAGCAACCAAGGAGGCAGAAAGCTACATCACACCACGGATCTCCCAGGTGGATTACAATAACGAGTGTAATACTTGCCTTAATAATATTCTTCAGCTCGCCCTTGGAGGGGACATAGTCCTACTTTTTTGCTTATTGCACTCCATGTATCATTTTGCTTTAACGCACCTTTTGAATAAACAATGCATAGCATTAAGACTATTATTGAATTCTTCCTTTTTTAATATATATGTGTTCATTAATGACACCTTGCAACCGTACACTTTGGTACGACCAATACACCAGGGGCTTAAGTACCCCACAATATGGTGTGAGAAGTCCGAACACTTTCTCAAGTGTGGCACCCTGAACTTATAGCATTATATGCATCAGCTCCGAATCATGTCTTTGGTCAATAGTTGGGTTTGCCCGGCTCCCATGTTTTGGTACCTTACGTTCCGCTATATCGGCTAAGGTAGCACTGGGAGAACTACTGTGATTGTGCCCCGGTTCAGCTGGGCTAAGCACCTCAGTAGAGAAAGCTAAAACTGACTGTCATGATAAGGCGAGAGACTGGTCGCTGTTCGAGAGGTTTTCGAGTACCTAAAGACTTACGCCGCTTAGAGCGAGGAGTCGGCCATGTCCGTCTTAAGGCGTGTATCGCGCCCCGAGTTCGCCCTTCTGATTACCAGGGGCTTCGCCGAAATTTAAAATTATAGAATTCTATGGCTAAGTGAGAGTGATAACGCATTATAGTCTGATTGCCTTGTTCGTTGTGCTGAGCACCTCCCTCGAAGGACCCAAAAATGGGAACAAGAGTGCTCAGGTTTATCCCGAACACCCTAGAACTCGTGGCATGGGGGCAGAAGCCGACGACTAGCCATCTCTCAGATTTGATAAACAGCCGAACAGAAGGTAATATTTTAAATTCAAACAAGCATTGCATAGAGCATATGAACAAGTTTTCATAACTACAGGATTACACGAGCGAGTTCACTCGAATATTATATCTTTTGTACACTCGTCCTCTACGAGACGAGCACCCTTCAGGACACCCTCATAGTACATCTCGGGGTGGCGATGCTCCTTGCCCTCCGGCGGCCCTTCCTTGATCAGCTTCACGGCGTCTAGCTTGGCCCATTGCACCTTCACACGGGTGAAAGCCCGGCGTGCACCTTCGATGCAGACGGACCGCTTGACGACTTCTAGCTACGGGCAGGCATCCACAAGCCGCCTCACCAGGCCAAAGTAGCTGTTCGGAAGGGTGTCGCCAGGCCACAGCCGGACTATAAAGCCCTTCATGGCCTGTTCGGCCGCCTTGTGTAGCTTGACCAGCTGCTTTAGCTGGTCGCTCATAGGCACCGGGTGTTCGGTCCCAGTATATTGGGCCCAGAACAACTTCTCCGTTGAGCTTCCCTCCTCAGCCTGGTAAAACGTTGCGGCATCCGACACGCTGCATGGCAAATCTGTGAATGCTCCTGGAGAGCTCCAGATTCGGGTAAGTAACAAGTAATTTACTTTCACATGCTTGCTTTGCATATAGAATGCCTTACCCGACACTATTTTCTTCATCGCCTCAATCTCCTGGAGGGCTCTTTGGGCTTCAGCCTTGGCATTTTTCGCACTTTCGAGGGCCGCGGCAAGCTCGAACTCTCGCGTCTTTGAGTCACGCTCCAACGCCTCATGCTTCGACACAAGATCTTGGAGCTCTTGCTGCACCTCGCCCACCCATGCCTCCTGCCTTTCCCGCTCGGTGCGCTCCTTGGCCACTCTGTCTTCGGCCTCGGATAGCGCTTGCTTCAGGGTTGCCACCTCGGTCGTGGCCCCTGGCAAATTTACGATGATCCTGTCATTTTGTGATCGCGTCTTATTTTATATATACATATCTATAGACAGGGTATTACTTACCCTTTTTCTCTTCGGGCTGCCTCTTGGCAAGGCCGAGCTCTTTCTTAGACCCCTCGAGGTCCTGGTTCAATGCGGCAACCTCCGCAGTCTGTGCGGCAGAGGCCAGCAACGAAGCCTGCATACGCATATAGACATACTTATATTAGACTCCTGCGATATTGTTTGATCCTTTGTTCGGCTTTTCTTTGTGAACACCGAACAGAGCATCAGGGGCTACTATCTATGTGGTAATATTTTCCCCCATATTTCTAAAACTTACCTCAAAGCCTGTTAGAAGGCTGGCACAGGCTTCAGTCAGTCCGCTCTTAGCGGACTGAACCTTCTGAACCACCACACTCATAATAGTGCGGTGCTCCTCGTCGATGGAAGCGCTGCAAAGCGCTCCCAGCAGATTGTCCGGTGCCTCTGGATGGACAGAGGTCACCGGCACAGGCGTCTTGCCCCTCTTGGAAGGAGGCCGCCTGCCCGAGTCCGGAACCACTGGAGGTTCCGGCGCGGTGTTCGGCTGAGGGCCGAACTCGGAGCCCTCAGGGGCCTTGTTCCCTCTGCCCCCGAAGTCCGGAAGGTCGCCTTGAGGCGCCTCCGGGACTGTCTCCCCTCGACCCGGTGCCTCTTGAGACAACACCTCGGCGTTGTCCGTAGGGCAAGGGGAGGTGGCGGTCGGAAGTGGATCGTTATCCATATCCGACGAGTCCAGGGAGCCATCCGACGAGGATATGTTGATACGGGCTCGGGACGGTCTGCATAATCACGATTCGGCGTTAGGAGAAGCAGTGCGACAAAGGAATGCTATGAGTTACTCTGGTATCCGAATACTTATGACTTCGCCAGGGGCTTGGCCCTGGGCAGCCACTCGTCTTCGCCTTCGGCGGCGGTGGTGGAACTCTCCGGAAGGAGAGTCCTTCCCATCTTGGACCCTTCGGCCCCCCCAATTGGGGCGGCCTTCCTTTTCTTGTCTCCCCCGACTGGAGGGGGAGCGTCTTCATCTTCCTCCTCGTCTTCATGGGAGGAGTGCGCCGAGGGGTCCTCGGACAATGAGTCCGATATCACCTGGCGCCGGGAACTCTTTCGGGTCGCCTTCTTGGTCTTCTCCGGCACCTTGTAAGGAGCCGGAGTCAGCATCTCCGTCAGGAGAGCATCTGCTGGGCCTTTAGGCAAAGGAGCCGGACAGTCGATCTGTCCGCATGTCTCCTGCCAGTCCTGTCAAAAGTACGGGAGCTTAGATCCCGCATAGAGTCAAACTATGAAAAACAAGTATCCTGTAAGAGGTAAAACAGCTTACTGCGCTGGCTTGGCGCTTCACGCAGAATCCGCGATCCTCGGTAGTGGGAGGGGGAACCTCGGCGCCCTCGAATAGCACCTTCCAGGCATCCTCGTGTGTTGTGTCGAAGAGCCTGTTCAGAGTTTGGTGCTGGTCCGGGTCGAACTCCCACAAGTTGAAAGCCCGTTGTTGACACGGGAGGATCCGGCGGAGGAGCATGACCTGGACTACGTTGACGAGTTTGAGCTTCTTGCTCACCATGTTTTGGATACATGTTTGGAGTCCGATCAGCTCTCCCGAACTACCCCAGGACAGGCCCTTCTCTTGCCAGGAGGTGAGCCGCGTGGGGATGCCAGATCGGAACTCGGGGCTGCTGCCCATGTAGGGTCACGTGGCTCGGTGATGTAGAACCACCCCGATTACCACCCCTTTATTGTCTCCACGAAGGAGCCCTCGAGCCATGTGACGTTGGGCATCTTGCCCACCATGGCGCCTCCGCACTCCGCCTGGCGGCCGCTCACTACCTTCGGCTTGACATTGAAGGTCTTCAGCCATAAGCCAAAGTGGGGCTTGATGCGGAGGAAGGCCTCACACACGACGATAAACGCCGAGATGTTGAGGATGAAGTTCGGGGCCAGATCGTGGAAATCCAGGCCATAGTAGAACATGAGCCCCCGAAAGAATGGGTGGAGAGGGAATCCCAGTCCGCAGAGGAAATGGGTAAGGAACACTACCCTCTCATGGGGCCTGGGGGTGGGGATGAGCTGCCCCTCATCTGGGAGCCGGTGCGCGATGTCGTCGGGCAGGTATCCGGCTCTCCTCAACTTCTTAATGTGTCCCTCCGTGACAGAGGAGACCATCCACCTGCCTCCCGCTCCAGGCATGGTTGGAGAAGGTTGAGGTGGGAAATGCGGACTTGGGCACTGGAGCTCGAGTGTGCAAAAATGGATGAGCAAAGGAGGAAGAAGGCGTGGATGAAAAGGTGAATCCTTGTCCCTTTATATGGGCGGACGAAACTATGCATCCCCACTAGCCTGGTAAAACTCGCTTATCCCCCAAGCGCCGTAATCGATGGCGTGGTTGGGTTACCCACGCCCGTATTGATGAGAATCCTGTAATAAGGGGAACACGATCTCTGCTTTGACAAGACGTGTCAAGAAACTGCCTCGCGTTGTGTGCGGGGCTAGTTAAAGGAAATGGTTCGAATAATTACCGGGCCATGGCATAATGTCATGTTGCCAAAACTTGTCAGCAGATTAGATTTTTGGAAATATTATTCTCTCTACGGTGGTATGTGGAACTTATTTTGCAGGGTCGGACACTATCCTTGTATTCAAATTCTTCCGTGATGTATTCGGAGGAGGAACCCGCCTTGCAATGCCGAAGACAATACTGCGCGTCGTACTCATCGTCATTGAAGCCTGGTTCAGGGGCTACTGAGGGAGTTCTGGATTAGGGGGTCTTCAGACAGCCGGACTATATCCTTTTGCCGGACTATTAGACTATGAAGATACAAGATTGAAGACTTCGTCCCGTGTCCGGATGGGACTCTACTTGGCGTGGAAGGCAAGCTAGGCAATACGGATATGGATATCTCCTCCTTTGTAACCGATCTTGTGTAACCCTAGCCCCTCCGGTGTCTATATAAACTGGAGGGTTTTAGTCCGTAGGACAACAGACAATCATACCATAAGCTAGCTTCTAGGGTTTTACCCTCTCAGATCTCGTGGTAGATCAACTCTTGTACTACCCATATCATCAATATTAATCAAGCAGGACGTAGGGTTTTACCTCCATCAAGAGGGCCCGAACCTGGGTAAAACATCGTGTCCCCTGCCTCCTGTTACCATCCGCCTTAGATGCATAGTTCGGGACCCCCTACCCGAGATCCGCCGGTTTTGACACCGACAGTCACCAAGCAGCCCAAGGTCAATCCTTCGAAGGCCCGGAAGACCTTGCCTAGAATCAAGATGGACGTTCCTGTTGCTTCTGGGTAAATGTTCTTCCTGTATTTTCTTGTTCCGACTGACTTTTTTGTTCTGACCGAGTGGATGATGAACCTTTACAGCCCGACCTCAGCTGCGACTGACATGGACATTGACAAGAATCCGGTCGACGAGGAAACCAACAACGGAGCTACCTCCAAAGCCAGTAAGTCTGCCCGATTCGAATTTATTTGGATGACTGGATTGTTTGTCAGCTATCCGTATGACTTTCTCTATTTATTGCAGTTCCACGGGACGTTGTTGTGCTCTCGGATGATGAAGAAGAAGTACCGCTGAGGGGGAGGAGGAGGAAAGACAAGGAACTGGGCAGGAAAGCGCCTGAGGTCCAGGTTCTTCAGTCGACCGTGACGCCTGGGGCAGCAGTCGAGCAATCGACAGATCCAGCTCAAACCAACGTCACCTTCGTTGTCCCGATGTCGACTGGTTGTCCATCAGGATCAGCTACTTAGACTTCTGCTGCACCAATATAACTCCACGCTTCAGATCCTGCAGCTACTTCGACTGCTCTGCCAGCATCGCTTTTTACTGCGTATCAGACTCCGGACGACGACTGCTGCCAAGGAAGCTATTCTTCAGTTAAATCTTGTGATGGGGCAAATGAAAGTGGTGCATGAGGCAAGCCAGGTGGCCTTCAACGCCGGAGCTGCTCTGCAAACCAATGTCCAGGTTAGTTGGTCATATTTCTCGTCTGATCACCCACTGGGGTGTGGCTGTTTTGAAATTGTATAAGTCACTTTGGATCGACTCAAGCTGAATCTTTGAACTAGTGGGGGCACTCTGAGTGCACCCACTGGGTGTAGTTCTCGAGACCATAGTTGACCGCGGGCAGTCGACTGTGGTCTGAGAATCTGAACTTTCTTTTTTACAACTCGCGCTGGGCGGACCATGCCGAGTGGAATTAAAACCAGTGGGGGCACGCTAAGTGCACCCACTGGGTGTAGTCCCCGAGACGATAGTTGACTACGGGCAGTCGACCGTGGTCTGAAAATCTGAACCTTATTTTTTACAACTCACGCTGGGTAGACCATGCCGAGTGGAATTAAAACCAGTGGGGGCACGCTAAGTGCACCCACTGGGTGTAGTCCCCAAGACCATAGTTGACTGCGGGCAGTCGACTGTGGTCTGAGAATCTGAAACTCTCTTTTTTTGATTCGATGGTAGTCTTGGAGTAGCTGTCGCAGTGATGTCTTTCATTTCAGTCGACTGAAAAGTCTTATGTGTTGGCCGCAGAAATCTTGTGATCTCAGTGCTCAACTCTCTACACTGAACTAGCAACAAATCAGCCTCAACCTTGATCTGGAACTGGCCAAAAAGAATCTCAAGACTGCTCGCGATGAAGTAGCTGCCATGGGAGGTAACTGGTCATGAACTGTTTATCTTACTGTTGCTGGCACTTTTCCTTTCTGGTTTTTTTTGAACCGAGTGACTCCACTCGAGCAGATGTACGTAGTGATAACCGTCAACTCCAAGCCCGTCTGAAGAATGTTATTTCTTTAGAGAAAATGAAGCAGGCTTTGGAGAAGAAGGATATGGATCTTGCTGCTGCACAGAAGGAAGCGCGAGAGAAAACTGCGCTTGCCGACAAGAAGCTTGCTTCGGTCGACAAGCTAGAAGAAGAGAATTCCAAACTGAAGACTGCTATTTCTGATGCCAATCGGGAGGTCGAGCGACTGAAGAAGGACAAGGACACGCTGACTGACAAGCTTGGGAGCCTCACAGTTAAGAAGGACGAGTTGGAGTCTTATCTGGGCCAGCTTGCTGCAAAGCTGGTCTTAAACCTTGAAGGTACTGATGGTTGACTGACTTGTTTTTGTCTACTGTCAAGTCTAATTATATCGTCGACTCACCATTCACTCGACTGTGCAGAGTTTTGTCAAGACTTTGAAGCGGAAACTGGGCGGGTCGAGACGGGTCTTGACCCCATAAACTGTCTAGTCAAGGATGATGTTGCGATGAATGCGATGTGGTTGGAATCTCGCATGGACAGTGCGGTTACTTATCTTGCCCGCCTGAAAGCGGCGATGACTCGGGTTGATGCTGAACTCTGGCCTCAGGCGGAACTATCCCAAGATCTCGAGTCCCTGATGGCTCAACTGAATCAAATCCCCGACTGAGTGCAAGAATGGAAGAAGTCATCCGCTCGTTGTGGCGCTGATGTCGTGTTGTCCCTGGTCCGAGTGCACTGCAAAGACGTCAAAGAAGACAAGCTGGCGGAACTCAAGGTTGCTAACACCAAGAGACACACTTTCCAGTCCTTCATGGACACTTTCCTTGAAGCCGCCACTCGTATTGCAGACATCATAGACCTTGACAGTTTTTGCGACCCAGCCAGTCCTTCTCCTGACGCGTGACCGAAAAACATTATGCTCCACCTTTATTTGCCTCAGAATGCCGAGTGACTGTGTAACCGTTAAACTCCTTCAGGCTTGATGCTCGAATACTTTTGATCCGTTGTCTGGAACTTTTAGGATCTATCTGAACTTGGTTTATTTCTGAATATGCTTGTATTTGCCTTCGCGTGGACTTTGCTCTTTGAGATGTAGTCCTGAAGTGGAGACTTCAATCGACTTGCGCCTCGTTGTCCTTGCAGATGGGGATGGAGTGCATGTTGTATTTGTGGCGCAGCTCCAAAGGAGAAGGTTGTAGTTGACCTGCACCTCGTCGTCCTTGCGGATGGTGATGGAGCGCATGTTGTATTTGTGGCGCAGTTCCGAAGGAGAAGGTTGCAGTCGACCTGCACCTCGTCGTCCTTGCGGATAAGGACGGACTTTAAACCTTAGGCGAGTACTGGACTGCAGCTAAACCCCCGAGTGAGAGGGTCGCTCACCACTCAGTAGGATTTTTTAAACTTAGGCGAGTACTGGACTGCAGCTAAGCCCCCGAGTGGGAGGATTGCTCACCACTCGGCAGGATTTTTTAAACTTAGGCGATTACTGGACTGTAGCTAAGCCCCCGAGTGGGAGGGTTGCTCATCACTCGGTAGGATTTTTAAACCTTAGGCGAGTACTGGACTGCAGCTAAGCCTCCGAGTGGGAGGGTTGCTCACCACTCGGTAGGATTTTACAAACTTAGCCGAGTACTGGACTGCAGCTAAGCCCCATAGTGGGAGGGTTGCTCACCACTCGGTAGGATTTTTTAACCTTAGGCGAGTATTGGATTGCAGCTAAGCCCCCGAGTGGGAGGGTTGCTCACCACTCAGTAAGATTTTACAAACTTAGGCGAGTACTGGACTGCAGCTAAGCCTCCGAGTGGGAGGCTTGCTCACCACTCGGTAGGATTTTACAAACTTAGGCGAGTACTGGACTGCAGCTAAGCCCCCGAGTGGGAGGCTTACTCACCACTCAGTAGGATTTTTAAACTTAGGCGAGTACTGGACTGCAGCTAAGCCTCCGAGTGGGAGGCTTGCTCACCACTCGGTAGGATTTTACAAACATAGGCGAGTACTGGACTGCAGCTAAGCCTCCGAGTGGGAGGCTTGCTCACCACTCGGTAGGATTTTACAAACTTAGGCGAGTACTGGACTGCAGCTAAGCCCCTGAGTGGGAGCCTTGCTCACCACTCGGTAGGATTTTTAAACTTAGGCGAGTACTGAACTGTAGCTAAGCCCCCGAGTGGGAGGCTTGCTCACCACTCGGTAGGATTTTACAAACTTAGGCGAGTACTAGACTGCAGCTAAGCCCCTGAGTGGGAGGGTTGCTCACCACTCGGTAGGATTTTTTAAACTTAGGCAAAACGGATTCACAGCTAAGCCTCTGAGTGGGAGGCTTGCTCACCACTCGGTCGGATTTTCTTTTAAACATAGGCGAAACGGATTCGCAACTAAGTCACCCACTGGGGGATTTCAGATGCAATAAAAGCAACAATAATCGTTTAAGAGGACTGTAAAGCTCTTGTCTTTGATAAGCAAATTACAAAGGTATTTCTTATTACATTTTATTCGAATGAGTGCTTAAGTGTAAAAGGGGCGGAGCAACTCCGCATACCAAGCCCATGGCTCGTCCTTCTTATGCTCGACATTGTAAAGGTGGTATGCTCCATTGTGGAGCACTCTGGTGACAATGAAGGGGCCTTCCCAAGTAGGAGCGAGCTTGTGTGGTTTCTGCTAATCCACTCGAAGAACCAAGTCTCCCACTTGAAAGGCTCGACCTTTCACATTTCTGGCGTGGAATCAACGCAAGTCTTGCTGATAAATGGTCGACTGGATCAAGGCCATCTCTCTTTCCTCCTCTAGGAGGTCGGCTGTGTCCTGCCGAGCTTGTTCTGCTTCATCTTCAGAGAAGAGCTCGACTCGTGGTGCATTATGAAGCAAGTCACTTGGTAGAACAGCTTCAGCTCCATAGACCAAGAAGAATGGAGTTCGACCAGTCGACTGATTGGGAGTTGTCCTCAATCCCCAAAGAACTGATGGAAGTTCATCAAGCCAAGCGCCCGCTGCATGCTTGAGGTCTTGCATCAGTCGGGGTTTCAATCCTTTGAGAATCAGGCCATTTGCTCTCTCTACTTGTCCATTCGACTGGGGATGGGCGACTGAAGCATAGTCGACTCGTGTGCCTTGGGAGGCGCAGAAGGCTCTGAACTCATCTGAATCGAAGTTCGATCCTTAGTGATGATGCTGTGTGGAACTCCGTATTTGAACGTCAATTCTCTGATGAAGCTGACGGCAGTACTAGCTTCCAGATTCTTGATAGGCTTGGCTTCAATCCACTTGGTAAACTTGTCGACTGCTACAAGCACGTGAGTGAAGCCGCTCCTACCAGTCCTCAGTGGTCCAACCATATCTAATCCCCAAATAGCAAAGGGCCAGACGAGTGGAACGGTCTTTAGGGCTGACGCAGGTTTGTGGGACATATTGGAGTAAAACTGGCAGCCTTCACATCTGTCGACTATATTTTTCGCCATTTCATTTGCTCGTGGCCAATAAAATCCAGCTCGGTATGCTTTAGACACAATGGTCCTAGAGGACGCATGGTGGCCACAGGTCCCTGAGTGGATGTCATTGAGGATCGCTAGACCTTCTTCCGGGTTTATGCATTTCTGGCTGACTCCGGTTACACTTTCCCTGAACAGCTGTCCTCTTATCACAGTAAAGGCTTTGGATCGACGGACGATCTGTCGAGCCTCTTCTTCATCCTCTGGGAGTTCCTTCCTAAGGATATACGCAATGTATGGCACTGTCCAGTCAGGAGTAATAACCAAAATATCCATGATTAGGTCGACCACGGCTGGAATCTCGACTTCAGTCGGATCGGTGGCACTCTTTGGTTGTGGGGGCTCTTCAGTGAAGGGACCTTCTTGAACTGAAGGTGCATGAATATGCTCCAGGAACACATTACTGGGAATGGCTTCTCTCTTGGAGCCTATCTTTGCTAAATCATCGGCCTCTTGATTTTTCAGTCGAGGTATATGATGGAGCTCTAACCCCTCAAACTTCTTTTCCAACTTCCTAACCGTGTTGCAGTAACCAGTCATGGCTGGGCTTCTGACGTCCCACTCCTTCATCACTTTATTGACTACTAAATCTGAGTCGCCATAGACCATGAGGCGACGAACGCCGAGTGAGATGGCCATACGTAACCTATACAAGAGTGCTTCATATTCTGCTTCGTTATTGGAGGAATCAGAGTGAATCTGGAGGACATATCTGAGCTTGTCTCCTTGGGGGTTAACAGTACCACCCCAGCACCGGAACCATTCAGCATCTTGGAACCATCAAAGAACATGGTCCAGTGCTCCGAGTGAACTTGAGTCGGCAGTTGCTGTTTGATCCACTCGGCGAGGAAATCCGCTATTGCTTGGGACTTGATAGCTTTCTTTGCCTCGAACTTGATATCAAAGGGAAGGAGTTCAATCGCCCACTTTGCCACTCGTCCAGTTGCATCTCTGTTGTTCAGAATCTCTGATAATGGAGCATCGCTGACGACTATAATGGAGTGGCCAGAGAAGTAATGTGCAACCTTCTTCATGGTCATATAAATCCCATAAACAAGCTTCTGATAATGTGGATATCTTTGCTTTGATGGAGTCAAAACTTCAGAGACATAGTATACTGGGCGCTGAACTTTGTAAGCTTTTCCTTCTTCTTTACGCTCGACCGTAAGTACTGTATTGACGTCTTTTCCAGTGGCTGCAATGTAAAGCAGTAAAGGCTCTTTGCTGATTGGAGCAGCAAGCACCGGCTGGGTGGAAAGTAGGGCTTTAAGCTCTACAAATGCTGCATCAGCTTTAGGAGTCCACTCGAACTTATCTGACTTCTTCATCAGTCGGTAAAGAGGCAATGCCTTTTCACTGAGGCGAGAAATGAATCGACTTAGGGCGGGCAAACAACTAGTAAGCTTCTGGACATCATGTACACGCAAGGGCGTTTCATCCGGAGTATGGCACCCACTTTCTCTGGGTTAGCGCCGATCTCTCGTTCGGAAATGAGAAAACCGAGTAATTTTCCGCCTAGAACTCCAAACATGCACTTTGATGGATTAAGTTTGATATCATACCTTCTAAGGTTGGCAAAGGTTTCAGTAAGGTCAGCCAGTAGGTAGGAACCTTTACGTGACTTGACCATAATGTCATCCATGTATGCTTCCACATTCCGACTAATCTGAGTGAGTAAACACTCCTGAATCATCCGCATGAATGTGGCTCCAGCATTCTTCAAGCTGAATGGCATAGTGACATAACAGAAGCACCCAAATGGGGTGATGAAAGCTGTTTTTATCTCATCGGGTCCATACAGACGGATCTGATGATACCCGGAATAAGCGTCCAAAAAGGACAAACGCTCACACCCCGCAGTCGAGTCGACTATTTGGTCGATGTGAGGGAGAGGAAAGTGATCTTTCGGGCAGGCCCGATTGATATGTTTGAAGACAATGCACATGTGAAGTGAGTCGTCCTTCTTTGGGACCATGACAACATTAGCTAACAACTCGGAGTGATAAATCTCTCAGATAAACTCAGCTGCTAGAAGCCGAGCCACTTCTTCACCGATTGCCTTTATCTTCTGTATGGCGGACCGTCAAAGATGTTCTTTGACTGGTTTCACTTTTGGGTCGACTCGCAAATGATGCTCAGCCAGTTCCCTGGGAACACCTGGCATGTCAGAAGGTTTCCATGCAAAGATGTCCTAGTTCTCACGGAGGAACTGGATGAGCGCTTCTTCCTATTTGGAGTCGAGTGTTGTTGAAATGTGAGTCAGATGAGCATTGGGATCCGTTGGGTGAATATGAATTGGCTTCGTTTCACCAGACGACTGGAATGCTGAATCTGTGGCAGGCTTCTTAGCTCGCAACAAATCACTCGGATCTGCATTTTTTGATACTCCTGCAATTCCACTACTGCCATCTATGCCTCAGCGATCTTTGAGCCCTTATGGAAGCACTCTTCTGCCTTCTTTCGATTGCCAGTGATAGTGATCACCCCTTTAGGACCAGGCATCTTCAATTTGAGGTACACGTAACATGGCGAGCCATAAAACGTGCATAAGCTGGCCTGCCCAGAATAGCATGATAAGCACTCTGGAAATCCACAACTTCACATGTCAACTTTTCTTTGCGGTAATTCTTGGAATCACCGAAAACTACATCAAGGGCGATCTGGCCGAGTGACGTAGCCTTCTTGCCAGGAATAACTCCATGGAAACTCATATTGCTTTCACTGAGTCTGGACATCGGAATGCCCATTCCTTTCAACGTCTCTGCATACAGTATATTCAGACCTCTGCCACCATCCATTAGAACCTTAGTCAATCGAGTGCCTTCGACTACTAGGTCGACCACCAGTGCTTGCCTCCTAGGGGTGGCTATGTGCGCTGGGTGATCGGACTGGTCGAATGTAATGGCAGTTTGAGACCACTTCAAATAACTAGGTGTCACCAGAGCGACCATGTTCACTTCTCTGTTGATGACTTTCAGTCGACTCTTACTCTCAACATCAGCGAAAATCATCAGAGTGGAATTGACGTGGGGGTAACCATCATTGTCCTCTTCCTCATCCTCAACTTTGTCCGCTTCCTTCTCCTTTTCGTTGGGTTGTTTCTCTCGGAATTGCTGGATTAGGAGTCGACACTGTCGAGTGGTATGCTTCGGGTAAATGAAATTACCCTCTTCATCTTTCTTGGTGCGAATGTGGCATGGTAAATCTAGCACATCATTTCCATCTTGATCTTTTACTTTCTTGGGGTTCCACGGTCCTTTGAGTTTCCCTTTGAACTTTCCTTGAGTCACCGCTAAGGCTTCTCCAGGAGCAGCTGGCTCGGCTTTGCGCTTCTGCTTCTGACTGGAGTTCCCTCCTCCGGTTTCATGGGCGACTGTTTTGTGCTTGCCACTCCGGAATCGGTCTTCCTCTTCACCATTGGCATATTTGGTGGCAATCTCCATCATCCGAGTCAGAGTCATATCTCCTGTCCGACCGAATTTCAGATTCAATTCCCATACTTAACGCCTTCTTTGAAGGCACAGATTGCTTGGTGATCTGACACATTCTCCACTGTATGGTGTAATGTGATCCATCTCTGGATATAATCTCTCAGAGTTTCATTCGGTTTCTGAACGCAACACTGTAATTCTGTCAGCCCTGCTAGGTGTTTGCAAGTACCTTCAAATGTTCTGACAAATACTCGGGCAAGATCTTCCCAAGTATAAATACTACCAGGCGCTAACTGATTCAGCCACGCTCTGGCCGAGCCCTCTAACATCAAAGGGAGATGCTTCATGGCAACTTCATCATTGCCACCACCAATCTGTACAGCCACTCGGTAATCCTCAAGCCAAATGTCAGGCTTGGACTCACCAGTGAACTTACTGACTCCAGTCGCCAACCTGAAGTTGGGAGGAATCACCGCAGCCCTGATGGCTCTGCTGAAGCACTCTGGACCTGAGACATGTACTCTGCTGCTGGCTGGAAAATCTCTGTCATGGCCTTCTCTGTGAGCTCTGTTTCTGTCGACCAAACCCTGAACGAGAATAGATCTTGCATCAAAGCCCGGTTCCCTGGGGTCAACTGGAATCCTTTGCCCACCACTGTGAGGACGTCTGTCATCATGCTGCCAAGGCACGTATGACCCACTCCTTGGGGGAGGCGTGGGCACTTGACGACGATCATCGTGATCGAGTCGGTGATCATACTGCTCGCGGTTTCTGTACTAATCTCGCCGGTCCCCACGCCCCTCACGCCTTGGGGGCAATCTCGGGCTGTGAGCCGACTGGACTGTGTCTGCAACCACAGATCTGCTATGGATCCTATTCCGCGACTGAGATACTGCTGTATTCTGCTCTCCCGCTGCTCGAAGGAAAGCTCGGATCTGCACCAAACCTCGACCATCTTCTGACTAGAAAGGTTGAATTGACTCCGCTATTCGGGCCGCAGCTGCGAGATTCTGGATCGGAGTTTGGTATACCCGAGTCGGAGGCGGAAAAAGTTGGTGTCGACTGGACTCGGGGATACGCTGCCGAGCACGCTTGTCGAGTGCGCGCTAGAGGTTCTCTAGTCGAGTGCGCTCAGCCAAGTTGGCCAGGCGTGCCTCCTCCAAGGCCAGGGCCTCAGGGGTTTCTCCAACGATAGGAGTGTGAAGCGCATCCATGTTCCGGCGGCGAAGTTCTTCCCTCCGCTACGAAGATAGGGGTTCGGGGCGGTACTCTTCGTGAACACGCGACGGATCGCTGCCCCCATCGCCTCCGTCTTCACGAGTGAAGTCAGGAGGACTGCATGGTCCATTGACCATCAAAACTTCCGCCGCGGGGTCGTTGCTGTCGCACTCGGATGCAGTCTCTACGGAGCCAGTCGAACAGGCCGTAAAGAGTTTCGTCGGGCTCGATTGCCGCGACTTGGGGGTGGCCGACTGGCGAGCCACCGCATGCCTCACCCACCGCTGAAGCCTCGAACGACCGGAACGTTTGCTCCGGTGGGCTGCAGGGAGGGAGGTCAGCACAAGAGCCAACCGATACTGAGTCGACGGCTGCCGTAGGAGTACGCCATGGACGCACGCGTGAAAGTGCGTTGCCACGCGGACGGGGAGCGCCTCGACGTCAAGTAGCGCTTCTTGGAGCCAAGCGGAGTTGTCGGCGACGAATACGAGCGCGCCGAGACGGATCTCGCGGCCCTCGGCCAAACCTCCGCCTGAAACCATGTTGATGGGGATTGGAAAAATCGCAACTTCTTCAACAATTCGCTAAGACCCCTGCCCCAAGGTGGGCGCCAACTGTCGTGGTTCTAAGTCTGACAGTAGACTGGGGGGTAGGAATGTAGAGGAAAGATCCTAGCTATGGAGGAGTTGTACATGCGAGTTTTACGAGTTCAGGCCCTTCTCGGAGGAAGTAACAGCCCTACGTCTCGGAGCCCGGAGGCGGTCGACTGGATTATATGTGTCTGAGTTACAGGAGGTTCGAACCCTTGTCCCAGAGGAGGGGTGGCTTATATAGAGTGCGCCAGGACCCCAGCTCCCCTCCGTTACACAGGGTTCAATGTTCATAAAGAGAGAACGTTACATGTAATGTCTGTAATAAAGTGCTACAAATGATCATTAAATATACGAGTAAATGCCCGACCGTTGCTATGCAGAACGGCTTTAGGTCTTCTTGTACGTCGAGTGGTTGAATAGTCGAGTGACTCAAAGAAGAAGTAGTCTCTGAGTGAATGGTAGGTCGAGTGGATTACACTCGACGCCTTTATTGGGTCCACCTTGTTTACTCTTGAACTTCTTTGCTTCTAGGGCAAGGACCTTAGGTAGGACGTATAGGTCAGGCCTATTACCCTACCCCAGGTCTATGTCCTCATCAGCAGCCACCGCGCATGGCCCTTGCGTCTTGCAGTTCCTAAGTGGTCTTGGTGATGAACTCCCGAGCAGTGGGCACTCCTTGCCCTGTGTTCTCCTGAGGAAAACGCACCGCGAAGCACGCCTCCAAGTGGTGCCCAAGCGACTCCCTCGTGATGTTGGCAAGGTCTGAGGCCCTCCAAAAGAGAGCCCCTGAGCCCTGCCCAAGAGGGGTGCTGGGTGCGCTTTCCTATGCGACAGAGGGAGGCGCCCGAGGCGCGGGCGCCCGAGGCGCGGGCGCCGATCCTGATGAGGCGCCACTTGCGTGAGGCCCTGTGTGGCGCAGCTTCTTCTTCTTCTTGGGGGTGGCCTCAGGAGGGCGCTCGCCCTGACTGTCGGGGTCGTCGATTGCTGTAGCTTGGAAGGCACGCTCGAGGGAGCACACCGCTTCTCTTTCTTCGCACGGTACTGTGATGATTCCGCCGCTTCCCGGCATCTTGAGGACATTGTAGCCATGATGGGTCACCGCCATGAACTTGGCCAGGGCTGGATACCCGAGGATGGCGTTGTGTGGCAGGTGGATATAGGCGACATCGAAGTCGATGAGTTCGGTGCGGTAGTTGTTGCGTTCTCCGAAGGTGACGGGGAGGTGGACCTGCCCGAACAGGGTAGTAGAGCCGTCGGTCACTCCTGAGAAAGGCTTGGTAGGCTGAAGCTGGTCATATGGCACTTGGAGGTTGTCGAACGTGTCGACGGACGGGACATTGAGCCCTGCGCCGCCGTCGATGAGGGTCTTGGTAACTTGCACGTTGCTGATGACTGGTGAACAGAGCATTGGGAGGACGCCTGCAGTAGCCGCACACTTGAGCTGATCTGCCGAACTGAACGTGATGGGGCACCTGGACCATCTGAGCGGGCGTGTGGCCTCGAGCTTGGGGAGAACTGCATTCACTTCGTGGGCAAATTGTTTGAAGATGCACTGCGAGGCTAGGGCTTGAGCTCCACCCAAGATGCAGGCGATAGCGCGTGGCTCCTGGAAGCCCCCAGCCCCCTCGTCTTGATGGTGGTCGTCATTCCTTCTAGGTGGTGGCGGTAATGGAGGAAGGCCAGCGTTTCCTTGAGGACGAGCCTCACGAGGCTGGTCCCTCCAGGCGCCCTCGCGAGGCTGATCCTACCAGCGGTCCTCACGAGGCCGGTCGTGCCACTCCTGGCGCGGGCCACGGTCGTCCCAGCGTCTGCCACCACGTCCTCCTTCACTGTAGCCCCGGTCGCTGCGCTCGGGGCATCGGCCAAAGCGTCCTTCTCGAATGGCCCTGAGCTCTTGACAGTCGCAAGTGTTGTGGGTATGCAGGTTATGGAAGGCGCAGAACGGTTGGCTGCCCTTGGATGACTCGGGCTGGTCTCTGCCATGCTTGGTGTCTGGCTTAGGGATGGAAATGGGTCGGGTTTGGGACGGGTGGAGCTGGTCCAAATCCAACCCATGACCCATCTTCCTACCCTCTGCACATCCACCAAATTATCCATGGGCACAACTTGTGCCCATGCCCAAACCCGCTGGATACCCACATACCCATGGAGCTCCATGGGCATAGAAAAGTCAGCATGAAGCCTTCCCAAAGATCAAATCAACTCATCATCATTCACTCACAAATGACAACATAAGCTACATGCATAAGTAGGTAACAAGTAATACGATGAGTCCTTAAGTGTGACATACGAGAGGTTGATTCTGTGGCATATAGCTCATGGCACAAGTTGCATATTTCCTACCATCTCCCATTGATTCGCTCTTTCTAATGTCATTGGAATTTGGCCCCACATGTCATACGGGTATCCATTGGATATCGATGGAGCACAAACTATGACCATGCCCAACCCGTCTGTTCGTGGGTATCCATATCCACGGACCCATGGGCAGAAATGTGCTCCATACCCTTGCCCAACCGGGTCGGGTATCCATGGGTATCCAGATCCATGGACAAAATTGCCATCCTTGGTCTGGCTCCGCCGCGAGCACGGCTGCTCCCTTGCGCTTCACGTCCTTGGCCTTGGTCTTCTTCTCCTCTGGGTTCGCAGTAGGGAGCTCGAGGAGGGAGAGGCGCCCCTCCTCAGCTCTTGCACACTTGGTCGCAATGTTGAACAGCTCCAGGGTCGTGCACAGCTCCTCATGGATGGTGAGCTCCTCCTTCATCTTGACGTCGCGGACGCCGTCAGAGAACACTAAGATGATGGCCTCGTCGGTCACCTTGGGGATCTTGATTCGCGCGTTGTTGAAGTGCTGAATGTACTTCTGCAGGGTCTCTCCTGGTTGTTGCTTGATGCGGCGCAGGTCACCCGCAACCGGGGGGCGGTCGCGAGTGCCCTGAAAGTTGGCGATGAAGCGGTTGCGCATCTCGTCCCAGGAGGAAATCGAGTCTGGAGGCAGGTTCAAGAGCCAGGAGTGGGGGCCATCCTTGAGAGCCATGGGAAATCAGTTCACCATGACTTTCTCATCGCCTGGGAAATCCTTGAGAGCCGTGCTCACCTGTGCCCGCCTTGGAGGTGGAGCTTGGTCTTGGCGCCCGCGTGCCGCTACGGCAAGTGGTGTAGGGCCCTGCCGTAGCAAACCATCCTGGCGCGGTGGTGCAAGGAGTGGCGGAGCGTTCGCTTGCGATCAAGGGACTTCTTGACAGCTTCTTTCTTCACGCACGGGCGCCGGACGCGGTGGGTCGCGCCGTGGAGCTGCGTGCCTTGGCGCTAGGGCGCCGTCTTGGGGCAGAGGTGGTGGAGGTGCTTCATGAGCTGCGTCACCTGATACGTCTCCAACGTATCTATAATTTTTGATTGCTCCATGCTATATTATCTACTGTTTTGAACATTATTGGGCTTTATTATCCACTTTTATATTATTTTTGGGACTAACCTATTAACCGGAGGCCCAACCCAGAATTGTTGTTTTTTTTGCCTATTTTAGGGTTTCGAAGAAAAGGAATATCAAACGGAGTCCAAACGGAATGAAACCTTCGGGAACGTGATTTTCTCAATGAACAAGACCCGGGAGACTTGGACCCTACGTCAAGAAAGAAAAGAGGAGTCCACGAGGTAGGGGGGCGCGCCTGCATACCCCAGGCTCGCCCTCCACCCTCGTGGGCCCCCTGTTGCTCCACCAACGTACTCCTTCCTCCTATATATACCTACATACCCCCAAACGATCATATACGGAGCCAAAAACCTAATTCCACCACCGTAACTTTCTGTATCCATGAGATCCCATCTTGGGGCCTGCTCCGAAGCTCCGCCGGAGGGGGCATCGATCACGGAGGGCTTCTACATCAACACCATAGCCCCTCCGATGAAGTGCGAGTAGTTTACCTCAGACCTACGGGTCCATAGTTAGTAGCTAGATGGCTTATTCTCTCTTTTTGGATCTCAATACAATGTTCTCCCCCTCTCTTGTGGAGAACTATTCGATGTAATCTTCTTTTTGCGGTGTGTTTGTTGAGACCGATGAATTGTGGGTTTATGATCAAGTCTATCTATGAACAATATTTTAATCTTCTCTGAATTCTTTTATGTATGATTGGTTATCTTTGCAAGTCTCTTCGAATTATTAGTTTGGTTTGGCCTACTAGATTGATCTTTCTTGCAATGGGAGAAGTGCTTAGCTTTGGGTTCAATCTTGCGGTGTCCTTTCCCAGTGACAGTAGGGGCAGCAAGGCACGTATTGTATTGTTGCCATCGAGGATAACAAGATGGGTTTTCTTCATATTGCATGAGTCTATCCCTCTACATCATGTCATCTTGCTTAAGGCGTTACTCTGTTTTTAACTTAATACTCTAGATGCATGCTGGATAGCGGTCGATGAGTGGAGTAATAGTAGTAGATGAAGGAATGAGTCGGTCTACTTGTCTCGGACGTGATGCCTATATACATGATCATACCTAGATATTCTCATAACTATGCTCAATTCTGTCAATTGCTCAACAGTAATTTGTTCACCCACCGTAGAATACTTATGCTCTCGAGAGAAGCCACTAGTGAAACCTATGGCCCCCGGGTCTATCTTCATCATATTAATCTCCTACTACTTAGTTATTTCCTTTGCTATTTACTTTGCCTTTATTTTACTTTGCATCTTTATCACAAAAATACCAAAAAATTATCTTATCATATCTATCAGATATCACTCTCGTAAGTGGCCTTATAGGGATTGACAACCCCTATTTGCGTTGGTTGCGAGGATTTATTTGTTTTGTGAAGGTACGAGGGACTCACGCGTAGCCTCCTACTGGATTGATACCTTGGTTCTCAAAAACTGAGGGAAATACTTATGCTACTTTGCTGCATCATCCCTTCCTCTTCAGGGAAAACCAATGCAGTGCTCAAGAGGTAGCAAGAAGGATTTCTGGCGCCGTTGCCGGGGAGGTCTACGCAAAAGTCAACATACCAAGTACCCATCACATACCCTTATCTCCCTCATTACATTATTTGCCATTTGCCTCTCGTTTTACTCCCCCCCACTTCACCCTTGCCGTTTTATTCGCCCTCTCTGTCTCTCTTTCCTCCCTCTCTTTCTCTATTTGCCTCTTTTTTCCCGTTTGCTTTTTGTTTGCCTGTCGCTATGTCTAGTCCCTTATCTTCTCCGTTGTCTCCCGATAGTGAAATTCTAAATTTTAAGCAAAGGGAGGGAGAAAATCTAAAAGATGCTTGGTATAGAATTTGCAATGCTCAAAATAGATCTACTAGGAAGCAATCTACTTCCGTTCTTCTTCGCAATTTTTATGTAGGCATTACTCCTTGGCACGGATATGTTCTTGATACTATTACCGGAGGGAACTTCTTGGGTAGCCATACTTTTGATTCTTATAATGCTATGATAGATTTACTTGGCTCACCCCCTCTTTTGGTTAATGGAACTGTATTAACTTTGGAGCATGCAATGCAAAGGCTTGAAATTATTGAAAATAAGGTTGCTACCGTAGAGTTAATTGAAAATCTGGAGAAAAAGATCCATAGCCGAATCTCTCAATATGGATCTAAAGTAGGAGTTACTTTGAAAAATATTAAAGAAAAGGAACCCATAGTTAATGAGAAAATAAATCACGATTCCATTAGGATCGATAAACTTGAGGATATTATTACCAACTTGGGAACCGCTTTTTCTTCCATAAAGAATACTCCAAGTCCTTCCACTAAAGTTTCCAAGCTTATGTACGTTCCTAAAAATAAGGGTGAATCCTCTAGTAAGGAAAATGCGGATCCCAAATCTATAAGTATTCATCCCAAACTTTTTGCTATCATTAAGGAACCATTTGTTACTAATGAATTTTTCGATCTTGTGCCTAAAAGTTTGATAATTAATAAAAAGAAAAAAAATCCTAAATATGGTAGATGCCTAATTGAAGAATTGCCTACCAAAGATGGCAACACCTAGATCTATTCTTGCTTGTTATGCCTAGCTAGGGGCGTTAAACGATAGCGTTTGTTGGGAGGAAACCCAATTTTATTTTTATTCCTTGCTTTTTTCTCCTGTTTAGTAATAAATAATTTATCTAGCCTCTGTTTTGGTTGTGTTTTTTGTGTTTAATTAGTGTTTGTGCCAAGTAGAACCGTTGGGAAGACTTGGGGAAAGTCTTGTTGAACTTGCTGTAAAAAACAGAAACTTTAGCGCTCACAAGAACTGCTGTCATTTTTATTTGGAAAGTTCTATTTAGTTAATTATTTTTGCATATGATTAATAGATAAATTCCTCACGTCCAGAAATTTATTTTTTAATTTTTGGGGTTCCAGATCTTGCGCTAGCTACAGATTACTACAGACTGTTCTGTTTTTGACAGATTCTGTTTTTCGTGTGTTGTTTGCTTATTTTGATGAATCTATGGCTAGTAAAATAGTTTATAAACCATAGAGGAGTTGGAATACAGTAGGTATAAAATCAATATAAATAGATAATGAGTTCATTACAGTACCTTGAAGTGGTCTTTTATTTTCTTTCGCTAACGGAGCTCACGAGATTTTCTACTTTAAGTTTTGTGTTGTGAAGTTTTCAAGTTTTGGGTAAAGATTTGATGGATTATGGAACAAGGAGTGGCAAGAGCCTAAGATTGGGGATGCCCATGGCACCCCCAAGATAATCTAAGGACACCTAAAAGCCAAATCTTGGGCATGCCCCGGAAGGCATCCCCTCTTTCGTCTACTTCTATCGGTAACTTTACTTGGAGCTATATTTTTATTCGCCACATGATATGTTTTTTGCTTGGAACGTCTTGTACTATTTGAGTCTTTGATTTTTAGTTTACCACAATCATCCTTTCTGTACACACCTTTTGAGAGAGCCATACATGATTTGGAATTTGTTAGAATACTCTATGTGCTTCGCTTATATCTTTTGAGTTATATAGTTTTGCTCTAGTACTTCACTTATATCTTTTAGAGCACGGTGGTGTATTTGTTTTATAGAAACTATTGATATCTCATGCTTCACTTAGATTATTTTGAGAGTCTTAATATCATGGTAATTTACTTAAAGTCCTAATATGCTAGGTATTCAAAGTTAGTAAAATTTTCTTAAGAGTGTTTTGAATACTAAGAGAAGTTTGATGCTTGATGATTGTTTTGAGATATGGAGGTAATAATATCAAAGTCGTGCTAGTTGAGTAGTTGTGAAATTGAGAAATACTTGTGTTGAAGTTTGCAAGTCCCGTAGCATGCACGTATGGTAAACATTATGCAACAAATTTGAAAGATGAGGTGTTATTTGATTGTCTTCCTTATGAGTGGCGGTCGGGGACGAGCGATGGTCTTTTCCTACCAATCTATCCCCCTAGGAGCATGCGCGTAGTACCAAGGTTTTTGATGACTTGTAGATTTTTGAAATAAGTATGTGAGTTCTTTATGACTAATGTTGATTCCATGGATTATACACACTCTCACCCTTCCATCCTTGCTAGCCTCTTCGGTACCGTGCATTGCCCTTTCTCACATTGAGAGTTGGCGCAAACTTCGCCGGTGCATCCAAACCCCGTGATATGATATGCTCTTTCACACATAAACCTCCTTATATCTTCCTCAAAACAGCCACCATACCTACCTATTATGGCATTTCCATAGCCATTCCGAGATATATTACCATGCAACCTTCCATCATGACACATTCATTATTGTCATATTGCTTAGCATGATCATGTAGTTGACATAGTATTTGTGGCAAAGCCACCGTTCACAATTCTTTCATACATGTCACTCTTGGTCCATTGCATATCCCGATACACTGCCGGAGGCATTCATATAGAGTCATCTTTTGTTCTAGTATCGAGTTGTAATCATTGAAGTTGTAAATAAATAGAAGTGTGATGATCATCATTTTCTAGAGCATTGTCCCAAGTGAGGAATAAAAAAAGGCCCAAAAAAAGAGAGAAAGGCCATAAAAAAGAGAAAAGGCCCAAAAAATGAGAGAAAAAGAGAGAAGGGACAATGTTACTATCCTTTGCCACACTTGTGCTTCAAAGTAACACCTTAATCTTCATGTTAGAGAGTCTCTTGTTTTGTCACTTTCATATACTAGTGGGAATTTTTCATTATAGAACTTGGCTTGTATATTCCAACAATGGGCCTCCTCAAGTGCCCTAGGTCTTCGTGAGCAAGCAAGTTGGATGCACACCCACTAGTTTCTTTTGTTGAGCTTTCATCATTTATAGCTCTAGTGCATCTGTTGCATGGCAATCCCTACTCCTTGCATTAACATCAATCGGTGGGCATCACCATAGCCCATTGATTAGCCTCGTTGATGTGAGACTTTCTCCTTTTTTGTCTTCTCCACATAACCCCCCTCATTATATTCTATTCCACACATAGTGCTATGTCCATGGCTCGCGCTCATATATTGCGTGAAAGTTTATAGGTTTGAGATTACTAAAGTATGAAACAATAGGGGTTGTGCATGATGAGAGCATTCTTGTGTGACGAAAATGAAACATGACTAAACTATATGATTTTGTAGGGATGAACATTCTTTGGCCATATTATTTTGAGAAGACATAATTGCTTAGTTAGTATGCTTGAAGTATTATTATTTTTATGTCAATATGAACTTTTGTCTTGAATCTTTCGGATCTGAATATTCATACCACAATTGAGAAGAAATACATTAAAATTATGCCAAGTAGCACTCCACATCAAAAATTCCGTTTTTATCATTTACCTACTCGAGGACGAGCAGGAATTAAGCTTGGGGATGCTTGATACGTCTCCAACGTATCTATAATTTTTGATTGCTCCATGCTATATTATCTACTGTTTTGAACATTATTGGGCTTTATTATCCACTTTTATATTATTTTTGGGACTAACCTATTAACCGGAGGCCCAGCCCAGAATTGCTATTTTTTTGCCTATTTTAGGGTTTCGAAGAAAAGGAATATCAAACGGAGTCCAAACGGAATGAAACCTTCGGGAACGTGATTTTCTCAACGAACAAGACCCGGGAGACTTGGACCCTACGTCAAGAAAGAAAAGAGGAGGCCACGAGGTAGGGGGGCGCGCCTGCCTACCCCAGGCGCGCCCTCCACCCTCATGGCCCCCCTGTTGCTCCACCGACGTACTCCTTCCTCCTATATATACCTACGTACCCCCAAACGATCAGATACGGAGCCAAAACCCTAATTCCATCGCCGTAACTTTCTGTATCCACGAGATCCCATCTTGGGGCCTGTTTCGGAGCTCCGCCAGAGGGGGCATCGATCACGGAGGGCTTCTACATCAACACCATAGCCCCTCCGATGAAGTGTGAGTAGTTTACCTCAGACCTACGGGTCCATAGTTAGTAGCTAGATGGCTTCTTCTCTCTTTTTGGATCTCAATACAATGTTCTCCCCCTCTCTTGTGGAGAACTATTCGATGTAATCTTCTTTTTTGGTGTGTTTGTTGAGACCGATGAATTGCGGGTTTATGATCAAGTCTATCTATGAACAATATTTTAATCTTCTCGGAATTCTTTTATGTATGATTGGTTATCTTTGCAAGTCTCTTCGAATTATTAGTTTGGTTTGTCCTACTAGATTGATCTTTCTTGTAACGGGAGAAGTGCTTAGCTTTGGGTTCAATCTTGCGGTGTCCTTTCCCAGTGACAGTAGGGGCAGCAAGGCACGTATTGTATTGTTGCCATCAGGGATAACAAGATGGGGTTTTCTTCATATTGCATGAGTCTGTCCCTCTACATCATGTCATCTTGCTTAAGGCGTTACTCTGTTTTTAACTTAATACTCTAGATGCATGCTGGATAGCGGTCGATGAGTGGAGTAATAGTAGTAGATGCAGGCAGGAGTTGGTCTACTTGTCTCGGACGTGATGCCTATATACATGATCATACCTAGATATTCTCATAACTATGCTCAATTCTGTCAATTGCTCAACAGTAATTTGTTCACCCACCCTAGAATACTTATGCTCTCGAGAGAAGCCACTAGTGAAACCTATGGCCCCCGGGTCTATCTTCATCATATTAATCTCCTACTACTTAGTTATTTCCTTTGCTATTTACTTTGCCTTTATTTTACTTTGCATCTTTATCACAAAAATACCAAAAAATTATCTTATCATATCTATCAGATATCACTCTCCTAAGTGGCCTTATAGGGATTGACAACCCCTATTTGCGTTGGTTGCGAGGATTTATTTGTTTTGTGAAGGTACAAGTGACTCACGCGTAGCCTCCTACTGGATTGATACCTTGGTTCTCGAAAAGTGAGGGAAATACTTACGCTACTTTGCAGCATCATCCCTTCCTCTTCGGGGAAAACCAACGCAGTGCTCAAGAGGTAGCATCGCCCGTGGCTGGCGGAGGGCGAGGCAAAGAGTGGGACGGTGCAGGGGAGCCCCCTGCGATGCGGACAAGCTCGGCGATGTGGTCAAGCCAGTCCTCGTAGAGTTCGTCGACTAGGCGATAGCGTAGAAGCTCGTGCGCCATGAGGAGCACGTCCCGTGCGTCCGTGGGAACGCGACGAGCGTGAGACAACGAACCAGCAGGAGTCAGCGATGGAGTGGCGGTGCGGCCGTCATGTCGCACCGAGGGGTGCAGCGAGGATGCTTTCTATTCGTTCCCCGCAGGGCCGGTGGCGGCGTTGGCGGCACGCGACGGAGAGCGACGGGGTGGCCCGCCGACTGGGGCCGTCTCAGCAACGCGGGTGGCAAGGGCAGCCCGACGCTTGGCACGAGCACGATGTGCGTCCACCATGGAGACGATGAAGCGACATGACGCGGAGCGACGGGAAGGAATCTTCGGCGCACCCCTACCTGGCAAGCCAAATGTCGGATCATGGGTTCCGGCAAAACTCTTAAGGTTTGAACACTGGGGTGCACGCGAAGATCTCCCCCTATCGATCCACGTCCTAGCTTAGCTAAGATCTCATGAACTAACTCGACGAACTCGCAACACAAAGGACACAATATTTATACTGGTTCGGGCCACCGTTGTGTTGTAATACCCTACTCCAGTGTGGTGGTGGTGGATTGCCTCTTGGGCTGAAGACGAACAGTACAAGGGGAAGAACATCCTTCTGGGGTTGAGTTGTTCTTGTGCTTGGTGGGTGTGCCGCCAAGGATGTGGTGGCCCCAATCTCCCCCCTCTCTATGGTGGTGGCTAGTCCTATTTATAGAAGCCCTGGTCCTCTCCCCAAATATTGAGCGGGAAGGGAGCCAACAACGGCCAATTTGAAAGGGGACAGCTAGTACAAGCTATCCTGACAAAAGCAGTCTTTGCCTCCCAAAGGCTCTGGTGGTGATGCCGTCTTGGGCTCCATGGTGACCTCCGTCTTGCCGTCCTTCTGGTCTTGGTCTCGTTGCACCAATATGGAAACCTTTGTTGGTTACCTCTATACTCTACGCCTGTGCTTGCCCCCTTAGCACCAAAGAGGAAACAAGGACACTGCGCACGCTGGCGCCCGCCTGATCTTGATCGTCATGGCTTACGTCACGAGAACCTCGCGAGGTTTGCCCGTCCTTGAACTCTCTGCCCCTCACGAGCTAGCCTGGTGAGGCCTCTCCTGAGGAGGTCTTGTGTTGTCCGCCTCGCGAGGCTTGGCCCCTCGCGAGGGTCTTGATTCCTAGTTGATGAAGATGGGCCTACTGGCCTGCTAGCAAAGCCACGCCGTGGGCCGCATGCAGGCAAGTCTGGGGACCCCCGTTCCTAGAACGCCGACAACATCCAATTGGCTATATATATATCAGGATCTTTCCAACACATTGTGCTTGCCAAAGGATAAACTGTAAAAAGGAAAGGTGATAATCACCATGACTCTTGTATGAAGTATACGATAAGAATAAAAGATAGGCCCTTCGCAGAGGGAAGCAGAGGTTTTCATGTGCTTTTATGGTTGGATGCATGAAATCTTAATGCAAAAGAATGTCACTTTATATTGCCACTTGTGATATGGACCTTTATTATGCAGTCCATCGCTTTTATTTCTTCCACATCACAAGATCATATAAAGCTTATTTTCTCTGCACTAATAAATCATACATATTTAGAGAGCATTTTTATTGCTTGCAACAATGACAACTTACCTGAAGGATCTTACTCAATCCATAGGTAGATATGGTGGACTCTCATGGCAAAACTGGGTTTAAGGATACTTGGAAGCACAAGTAGTATCTCTACTTGGTGCAAATAATTTGGCTAGCATAAGAGGGAAAGGCAAGCTCAACATGTTGGATGATCCATGACAATATAATTTATTTTGGATGTAAGAGAACATAACCCATTACGTTGTCTTCCTTGTCCAACATCAACTCTTTAGCATGTCATATTTTAATGAGTGCTCACAATCATAAAAGATGTCCAAGATAGTATATTTATATGTGAAGACCTCTCTTTCTTTATTACTTCCTATTAATTGCAACGATAATGAAAACTATGTTTGTCAACTCTCAACAACTTTTATTCATCATACTTTTTATATGTGAAGTCATTACTCTCCATAAGATCCATATGATCTCTTTAATTCTTTTTATTCTTTCTCTTCTCTTTATTTTTATTCCCTCAAGATCATAGCAAGATGGCAAAGCCCTTGACTCAACACTAATCTTTATTATATAACTCATGGACTCCATTACATAGAAGGATCATAAAGCAAAACTCAAAACTAGATCACACTAAAACTTTATTCTACTAGATCAAGATATTACCAAAAGGATCGGACTAAGAAAAGTGGTAAAGATAAAAGTGTGATGATGATGATATGATACCGGGGCACTCCCCCAAGCTTGGCAGTTGCCAAGGGGAGTGCCCATACCCATGTGTTTATGCCTCCTTCCTCGGAGGTGGTGATGATGGAGTTGTTGACGATGTGGTCTTGTCGTCCATCTTCCATGGCATAGGCTCACCATCATAGAAGGATGATCAAGTCTCTGGAATCCTCAAATCTGCAGCCAAACTCATCCTCTTGAATCTATATTCATACTCACAGTTTTGGTTTTGCAGGTCATAGATCTAGGCTTGGAGATGCTCGATTTTCTCGTGAAGCTTGAAGATGGTCTCCCCGATGTTCCTAGCATCTTGCTTGGTGTTGTTGGTGAACTCCGTGATCATTATGTGGTTGGCATCTTGCTTGGTGTTGTTGATGTTCCTGGCATCCACGCTCCACCATCTCATGGCACTTGAAAACTTGTTGCCCCATTGCCTCGAGTCTTGTCTCCACGCTTCTGGTCCTCCTTGGTCCATGAACATCACGGATGTGCAGCAACCCTTCACGCATCTCAATGGTTTCAGGGTGTTGCAGCACCTCCACGAGGTAGGGGTTGATGACCTTCTCGAAGAACTTGTCCTTGGGGGCACTTGGAGACGTCATGGTGATCTAGATCTGTCAGAAAACCAGCTCGAAACAAAGACATAATATATTTGCGTGATACGGTGGTCAAAACCTTCGGGAGATTATATAATGAATTTTTACCGACCAAAATAAGTATCATGCAAGAAAATGGAGTCCAGAGAGCACACGAGGTGCCCACGAGGCAGGGGACGCGCCCAGGGGGTAGGGCGTGCCCTCCACGCTCGTGGACGCCTCGTGTCCTTCCCGGACTACTTATTTTCCTATTTTCTTAAATATTCCAAAACAGAGAAAAATTGCTATTAGAACTGTTTTGGAGTCGGTTTACTTACCGTACCTCATACCTATTCCTTTTCGGAGTCTAAAACGTTCTGGAAAGTGTCCCTTATGTATTCCTCCGGGGTTACGGTTTCAATAACATTAGTTTCAACATTTATGGGATTACGTGAGATATAATGTTTGATACTTTGACCATTCACCACCCTCGGATTTGTGCCTTCGAAGTTGTTGATTTTTATGGCACCGGAAGATAGACCTCCTCGATGACGTAAGGTCCTTCCCATTTAGAGAGGAGTTTTCCAACAAAAAATCTTAAACGAGAGTTGTATAGCAAAACATAATCACCTACATTAAACTCACGCTTTTGTATCCTTTTGTCATGCCATCTTTTAACCTTTTCTTTAAACAGTTTCGCATTCTCATGAGCCTGGGTTCTCCATTTATCAAGTAAGCTAATGTCAGAAAGCCTCTTCTCACCGGCAAGTTTGAAATCATAATTGAGGTCTTTAATGGCCCAATATGCCTTATGTTCTAGTTTGAGTGGTAAGTGAAAAGCTTTTCCATAAACCATTTTATACGGAGACATACCCATAGGATTTTTATATGCAGTTCTATAAGCCCATAATGCATCATCAAGTTTCTTTGACCAATCCTTTCTAGATCTATTAACAGTCTTTTGCAGAATTAATTTAAGCTCTCTATTACTTAATTCTACTTGACCACTAGACTGTGGATGATATGGGGGTGCAATTCTATGATTAACATCATACTTAGCAAGCATTTTACGAAAAGCACCATGAATAAAATGTGAACCGCCATCAGTCATTAAGTATCTAGGGACTCCGAGCCTCAGAAAAATAACTTCTTTAAGCATCTTAATAGAGGTGTTATGATCAGAACTACTAGTTGGAATAGCTTCTACCCACTTAGTAACGTAATCAACAGCAACTAAAATATGTGTATACCCATTAGAGGAAGGAAACAGTCCCATATAATCAAAGCCCCAAACATCAAATGGTTCAATAACAAGTGAATAATTCATAGGCATTTCTTGATGTCTACTGATATTACCAATTCTTTGACATTCATCACAAGACAAGACGAACTTATGGGCATCCTTGAAGAGAGTAGGCCAATAAAAACCGGATTGCAATACCTTATGTGTAGTTCTATCTCCAGCATGGTGTCCTCCATATGCCTCGGCGTGACACTTGCGTAGGATCTGTTCCTATTCATGCTCAGGTACACAACGTCTAATAACAGCATCTAATCCTTCTTTATAAAGGTGTGGGTCATCCCAAAAGTAATGTCTTAAATCGTAGAAAAACTTTTTCTTTTGTTGGTATGTGAAACTAGGTGGTATAAATTTAGCAACAATGTAATTAGCATAATCAGCATACCATGGAGCAGTACGAGAAGCATTTATGACAGCTAATTGTTCATTAGGAAAGCTATCATCAATAGGTAGTGGGTCATCAAGAACATTCTCTAACCTAGACAAGTTGTCTGCAACGGGGTTCTCAGCTCCCTTTCTATTGATAATATGCAAATCAAATTCTTGTAGCAAGAGAACCCATCAAATAAGTCTAGGTTTAGCATCTTTCTTTTCCATAAGATATTTAATAGCAGCATGATCAGTGTGAACAGTTACTTTAGAATCAACAATATAAGGTCTGAACTTATCACAAGCAAACACAACTGCTAAAAATTCATTTTCAGTAGTAGCGTAATTTCTCTGGGCACTGTCTAGAGTCTTACTAGCATATTGGATAACATTTAATTTCTTATCAACTCTTTGCCCTAGGATAGCCCCTACAGCATAATCACTAGCATCACACATAATTTCAAAGGATAAATTCCAATCAGTTGGCTGAATAATAGGTGCAGAAATCAAGGCTTTCTTAAGTATTCCAAATGCTTCTACACAATCATCATCAAAGACAAATGGAACATCATTTTGCAAGAGATTAGTCAGAGGCCTAGAAATTTTAGAGAAGTCCTTAATGAACCTCCTATAAAAACCGGCATGACCAAGGAAACTTCTTATACCTTTAATGTCCTTAGGACACGACTAAGGATGGCAATGGATCGGGTTCAGCTCGGGTTGAACAATTTCAAATCCATATCCAAATCCATGAAGACATTATGTGCCCATCCATGAAAAAATCCATGGGCAAAAAACAATGTCCATGTCCAAACACGATGAATATCCATCGGGTATGGATATCCATCGGGTTCTCTCAACACGTATAGAAAATACATAGCACAATTGCACAAGATACACATTAGCTCTAAAATTTTAACACAACAACATAGCACAAGTTCACAACATCAAATCATCTCTTAGATTCTAACAAAATGACTTAGAAAAGTGCACATCATCAAATAATCTCTCAGGCCCACAAGTGGACAACCACATTTTTTTAGATAATAGGCTATTGCCCGGCCACAGATTGATGTCCTCAGATTCAAGATTAGAGTACATACCAATAATAGTTGCAATTATAGTAAAGAAAAGAGGTACCAGCATGCCAAAACAACAGCCACAAAATAGCAAGAAACTTATTACATCACATCTCGTGCGGGACAAGGTGACGCAACACCTAGAGGCCAGAGACTAAAGACCAGACACCACACAGACCAAAGCAATAACAGAACACTAGTGGCTACCAGCTGAGTTAACATTTCCATGGTTAACCACAACAGGGCCTTAAGAAGCTACTGGTCTATACATGCAAAAAAACAGAGTCGTCAGATTCAGTTAAAGTGAGACAAGGTACATAATATCTTGACTGTATTCAGTCAAAAAAATACTGTACAGACTTGGAAATACTGTGATCTCTCAATTGTAGTGAATGGTAACTACCAACCTAAATTAAATTTTCTATCTTTATTCTTTTAGGGACAAAGGTAGACCTGCCAATATTACATGTCAGATTGAAATTAGTTGATGCGGCAATACATAATTTACAAATTAACATGCCTATCTACAGACTACAGATCAAGCCATGTGCCAAATATGAACTGTGAACCAATTAGTAACTAGTGACCATTGCTACTCATGTACAAGAGTAATTTGCAGAAATTGGTACTGGAAACTGAAACTGAAGTACAAAAGTAGTCTGCTCCAATTGCTACCGTACACAGAAGTACAAGAGTACTTTGTAGAAATTCACGAACAAGACAAGTTGCACATTCACGTACAGATACACTAGGCATACATGAAAGGAATTGATATAACAAAGGGTTATAACCCTGAGTGTCGGATGTTTGGTGTGGCCGTCACCTCCTCAGACCGGTCAGGCTCCTCGTCATGGTCTGCGGCTGCCTCCCGGGACACCAGTGCCGTCATGCTCCTGGTCCTGCGCGTAGCAGCACTATTGAACATCACGCCGCTCCGCATTGCAGATCAGAACCTTGCGTCGGCCCGCCGTTGTCCCGGTGCGTGTGTGGAGAAGCAGAGATAGAGGGGTCGATTGGATATGGAGTTGGGGCATTGGACTTCCACTGTCCAGTGGTGGCGTTGGCTGCTGAAGTGCTGCTCCATAAGTAGTGGTGAGGCCATGAGGGCTGGCGGAGTCGGTGGCTGTTCCTAGGGATGCGGGAGGAGCAAGTCGAGGAGACTGGAGTCGCTGCTTAATGATGATTTGTTTAACGAGGAGATACAAGAATGCGTCAGCTCAAAAAAAAGAATGTGAAGCGGCATTGGAGTAAATTACGGTTGAGAGGGATTGCACAATTTATTTATCATTTCTATAAAGAAAAAATATTGAAAGGTGGCATAGTGTGGGTCATTGGAATTTTGCCCTACTTGTCATACTATCGGGTCAGGTTCGGATATATCCACGGATACCTAATTATATCCATGCCCTACCCATGAATAGTCGGGTCAGGTTCGGGTGCTACCCATGGACGTAAAAATGTACCCAAACCCTACCCATCCGGGTCAGGTACCCACGGGTATCCATGTCCATGGATAAAAGTGCCATCCTTAGACACGTCATCTTTTCAATAGCATCAACTTTAGCTTTATCAACTTCAATACCTCTTTCAAAAAATTTATGCCCCAAGACAATACCTTCATTAACCATAAGGTGGCACTTCTCCCAATTCAAGACAAGATAAGTTTCTTCACATCTCTGCAAAACTCGATCAAGGTTGCTTAAGCAATAATCAAAAGAAGTTCCATAAATGGAGAAATCATCCATGAAAACCTCAACAATCTTTTCACAAAAGTCAGAGAATATAGCAGTCATACATCTTTGAAAGGTAGCAGGTGCATTGCATAAACCAAAAGGCATATGTCTATAAGCAAAGGTACCAAAAGGGCAAGTAAAAGTTGTATTTTCTTGATCCTCTTTTGACATAGGTATTTGAGAGAAACCAGAATAACCATCTATAAAGCAAAAATGTGTATGTTTGGATAATCTTTCTAGCATTTGATCAATAAAAGGTAACGGGTAATGATCTTTTTAATAGCTTTATTTAATTTGTGGAAATCAATTACCATTCTATATCCTGTAATAATTCTTTGTGGGATTAATTCATCTTTATCATTAGGAACAACAATAATACCTCCCTTCTTAGGGACACAATGGACAGGACTTACACACTGACTATCAGCAATGGGATAAATCATACGTACCTCCAGAAGCTTTAGTATTTCTTTTCTTACCACTTCTTTCATCTTAGGATTTAACCGTCGTTGGTGATCAACAATCGGTTCGCGTCTTTATCCAATTTTATTTTGTGCTGACATAGAGTGGGACTAATGCCCTTAAGATCATCAAGAGTATATCCAATAGCAGCATGATGCTTCTTCAGAGTTTTCAATAATTTCTTTTCTTCATGCTCTGAAAGGTTAGCACTAATAATAACAAGATATATCTCTTGCTCATCAAGATAAGCATATTTAAGAGTATCAGGTAAAGGTTTAAGATCAAACACGGGATCACCCTTGGGTGGAGGAGGATCCCCTAGGATTTCAACACGCAAGTTGTGTTTCAAAATAGGTCCCTGTTTAAAGAATACTTCATCTATTTCCCTTCTTTCATTCATAAAAATATCACTTTCATGGTCTAGCAAATATTGTTCTAAAGGATCACTAGGAGGCACGACAATAGAAGCAAGACCAATAATTTCATCTTTACTAGGAAATTCTTTACCATGGGGTTGTCTACAAAATTTAGCGAAATTAAACTCATGAGACATTTCCCCCAAACCAATAGTAACAACATCCTTTTTGCAGTCTACCCTAGCATTAATAGTGTTCAAGAAGGGCCTAACAAATATAATGGGACAAAAGTTATCTTATGGGGAACCAAGAACAAGAAATCGAGCAGGATATTTGACTTTCCCACACAAGACTTCAACATCTCTAACAATCCCAACTAGTGAAATAGTGTCTCTATTGGCAAGCTTAATTGTGACATCAATTTCCTCTATCTCAGCAGGTGCAATATCATGCATAATTTCTTTATATAAGGAATGAGGTATTGCACTTGCACTAGCACCCATATCACATACGCCATGATAGCAATGATCTCCTATTTTAACATAAATAACAGACATGCCTACAACAGGTCTATGTTTATTTTTAGTATCGGGCCTAGCAATTCTAGCAGGTTCATCACAAAAGTAAATAACATGCCCATCAATATTATCGGCAAGGAGATCTTTAACCATAGCAACACTAGGTTCAACTTTAATTTGCTCAGAGGGTGTAGGTGTTCTAGTATTACTCTTACGAACTATAGTTGAAGCTTTAGCATGATCCTTTATTCTAACAGGGAAAGGTGGTTTCTCAATATAAGCAGTAGGAACAACAGAATCATTATAAGTGATAGTATTTTCTTCAACTTTAATAGGTGAAACTACTTTTTACTTCAATGGGAGGATTATATTTAAACCACTTCTCCTTAGGGAGATCAACATGGGTAGCAAAGGATTCACAGAAAGAAGCTACTATCTCAGAGTCAAGTCCATATTTAGTGCTAAATTCACGGAAAGCATCAGTATCCATAAAAGATTTAACACAATAAAACTTAGGTGTTATACCTGAATCCTTCCTTCGTCGAGATCCCAATCTTTAGAGTTGTGTTTAATTCTTTCCAATAAATCCCATTTGAATTCAATAGTCTTCATCATAAAAGAGCCAGTATAAGAAGTATCGAGCATGGAGCGATTATCGAGAGAAAGCCGAGCATAAATTTTTTGAATAATAATTTCTCTTGAGAGCTCATGATTGGGGCATGAGTATAACATTGACTTAAGCATCCCCCAAGCTTGAGCTATGCTTTCTCCTTCGCGAGGCCAAAAATTATATATATAACTATGATCACGATGAACAAGATGCATAGGATAAAACTTCTGATGAAATTCCAATTTCAATCGGTTGTAGTTCCATGATCCCATATCATGACATAGCCTAAACCATGTCAATGCCTTTCCCTTCAAAGATAAAGGGAAGACATTCTTCTTGATAACATCCTCGGGCATACCTGCAAGCTTAAATAATCCACAAACTTCATCCACATAGATTAGGTGCAAATCGGGATGTAATGTTCCATCTCCTATAAAAGGATTAGCTAGCAGTTTCTCTATCATACCCGAAGGAATTTCAAGTAAATTTCAGTAGGTTCAGTAGGTTGAGGAGAAACTCTTTGCTCTACTGGTCGGGGTGAAGATACCTCGAACAAGCCCCTCAAAGGATTATGTTCCATAGTAACAAGTGACAGTAAATTTTGGCACACTATATAAATTGTTCCTTACCAAATTCCACGTACCAAAGGTGCTTCACTCGCCGGCAACGGTGCCAGAAAAGAGTCTTGATGACCCACAAGTATAGGGGATCTATCATAGTCCTTTTGATAAGTAAGAGTGTCGAACCCAACGAGGAGCAGAAGGAAATGATAAGCAGTTTTCAGTAAGGTATTCTCTGCAAGCACTGAAATTATCGGTAACAGATAGTTTTGTGATAAGGTAATTTGTAACGGGTAACAAGTAATAATAGTAAATAAGGTGAAGCGAGATGGCCCAATCCTTTTTGTAGCAAAGGACAAGCCTGGACAAACTCTTATATAAAGGAAAGCGCTCCCGAGGACACATGGGAATTATCATCAAGTTAGTTTTCATCACGCTCATATGATTCGTGTTTGGTACTTTGATAATTTGATATGTGGGTGGACTGGTGGTTGGGTACTGCCCTTCCTTGGACAAGCATCCCACTTATGATTAACCCCTCTTGCAAGCATCTGCAACTACAAAATAAGTATTAAGCTAAACCTAACCATAGCATGAAACATATGGATCCAAATCAGCCTCTTACGAAGCAACGCATAAACTAGGGTTTAAGATTCTGTCACTCTAGCAACCCATCATCTACTTATTACTTCCCAATGCCCTCCTCTAGGCCCAAACATTGTTGAAGTGTCATGTAGTCGACGTTCACATGACACCACTAGAGGAGAGACAACATACATCTCATCAAAATATCGAACGAATACCAAATTCACATGACTACTTATAGCAAGACTTCTCCCATGTCCTCAGGAACAAATGTAACTACTCACAAATCATATCCGTGTTCATAATCAGAGGGGTATTAATATGCATAAAGGATCTGAACATATGATCTTTCACCAAATAAACCAACTAGCATCAACTACAAAGAGTAATCAACACTACTAGCAACCCACAGGTACCAATCTAAGGTTTTGCGACAAAGATTGGATACAAGAGATGAACTAGGGTTTGAGATGAGATGGTGTTGATTAAGATGTTGATGGAGATTGACCCCCTCCCGATGAGAGGATCGATGATGATGATGGTGGTGATGATTTCCCCCTCCCGGAGGGAAGTTTCCCCAGCAGAATAGCTCCGCTGGAGCCTTAGATTGGTTCCGCCTCGTGGCGGCGGAGTTTCATCCCATGAGCTAGATTATGATTTTTTTCCTAGGCACAAGACCTCATATAGCAGAAGATGGGCACCGGAGGCCTGTTAGGGGGCCCATGAGGCAGGGGGCGTGCCCAGGGGGGTAGGGCGCGCCCCCACCCTCGTGGATGGTGGGTGGCCCCCTCTGGTACTTCCTTCACCCAATATTTTTTATATATTCTGAAACATGCTCCCGTGAAGTTTCTAGACTTTTGGAGTTGTGCAGAATAGGTCTCTAATATTTGCTCCTTTTCCAGCCCAGAATTCCAGCTGCCGGCATTCCCCCTCTTCATGTAAACCTTGTAAAATAAGAGAGAATAGGCATAAGTATTGTGATATAATGTGTAATAACATCCCATAATGCAATAAATATCGATATAAAAGCATGATGCAAAACGGACGTATCAGTTCACATAACCATAGTGGCCCCTGGAATTGAAATGGGAATGGAGGAAGCAGCAGCCAGAACCGTTCCAACCCAGCAACACCCGCCAAGAAGGATCTAAGTCACATTACTTGTTTCAAGTGCGGGAAGACTGGACACCACGCCACCGAGTGTTCTGAAGCAAAGAATGGAAATGGTGATGGAAGTTCAGGGAAGAAGCCCAATCCTTTCACCAGAGGTCAGGTGAACCACATCGACGTGGAGGAAGTTGAAGATCAGCCTGACGTAGTGATTGGTAAGTTTTTGGTTAAGTCATTTACCTCTCTTGTTCTTTTTGATACTGGTGCATCGCATTCATACATATCAAGGGGATTTGTGGATAAGTTTAAGTTGCCAACCTTAGCCCTTAGGTCACCCATGTTAGTAAGCTCGCCAGGAGCAAAGTATATGGCCAGCCGATGGTGTGATCGGTTACCCCTAACCATTGGTAGCCATGTTTTCCCCTCTGACCTAGTAATTTTGGAGTCACAAGGATTGGATATAATACCAGGCATGGATTGGCTATCGAAGTATGGAGGAAAAATTGATTGTGCTAGCAAGTCAATTCTGCTCACCACCCCGGAGAGAAAAAGGATCAAGTACGTATCCAAGCATGCGCCAAGAAGGACCCAAGTGAATTCCCTCTCAGGAGTTGTTCAGGAGGAAGTGCCTGTAGTGAAGGATTACCCGGATGTATTTCCAGAGGAACTACCAGGCATGCCTCCAGATCGGGACATAGAATTTTTGATAGAGATGTTGCCAGGCACCGAACCAATATCAAAGAGGCCATACCGGATGCCCGCAAATGATCTGGAGGAAATTAAGAAGCAGATTAAGGAGTTATTGGATAAAGGTTATATTCGATGAAGTTCATCCCCGTGGGGAGCCCCAGTGCTTTTGGTTGAGAAGAAGGATGGAGCTTTAAGAATGGTTGTTGATTATCATGCATTGAATGAAGTGACGATCAAGAACAAGTACCCACTATCGATGATCAACAATTTGTTTGACCAGCTGCAAGGAGCTAAAGTATTCTCCAAGATTGATCTATGATCAGGATATCACCAGCTGAAGATCCGAGAACAGGATATACCTAAGACAACTTTCACCACAAGGTATGGGCTATATGAGTACATTGTCATGTCATTTGGATTGACTAATGCCCCCGCCTATTTCATGAGTATGATGAATAAGGTGTTCATGGAGTTCTTGGATAAGTTTGTAGTGGTGTTCATTGATGATATTTTGGTATACTCGAAGAATGAAGAGGAGCACAAGGAGCATTTGCATTTAGTTCTCGAGAAGCTCAGGGAACATCAGCTATATGCCAAGTTCAGCAAATGTGAGTTTTGGTTGAAGGAAGTTGGATTCCTTGGACATGTTATATCAGTAGAAGGTATAGCAGTAGACCCCACTGAGGGAGTCCCGGACTAAGGGGTCCTCGGGCGTCCGGCCTCTTAGCCATGGGCCAGACTGATGGGCTGTGAAGAACACGAAGACTGAAGACTACCCCGCGTCTGGATGTGACTCTCCTTGGTGTGGAGGGCAAGCTTGGCGACCAAACATGTAGATTCCTTTCTTTGTAACCGACCTTGTGTAACCCTAGATCCTCCCGGTGTCTATATAAACCGGAGGACTTAGTCCGGAGGGAGAGATTCAATATCATAGCCATACTAGACTTTTAGGGTTTAGTCATTATGATCTCGTGGTAGATCAACTCTTGTAATACTCATATTCATCAAGATCAATCAAGCAGGATGTAGGGTATTACCTCCTTAGAGAGGGCCCAAACCTGGGTAAACATTGTGTCCCATGTCTCCTGTTACCATCGACCTTAGACGCACAGTTCGGGACCCCCTACCCGAGATCCATCGGTTTTGACACCGACATTGGTGCTTTCATTGAGAGTTCCACTGTGCCGTCCTCAAAAGGTTCGATGGCCCCTTCAATCGTCAACAATGATGCTTTCCAAGGAGAAACCTTCCTCCCCGGACATATTTTCGTGTTCGGCGGCTTCGCACTGCGGGCCAACTCGTTTGGCCATTTGGAGCAGATCGATAGCTACGCCCCTGGCCATCATGTCAGATTTGGGAGCTTGAACTACGTCGTGGACATTCGTGGAGATTTGATCTTTGCTGGATTCAAGACCGCGGCGATCGCTCCTGGTCACCTTGATGAACATGACCTAAATCTTTCATCGAACCACATTCAGGAGATAGCTCCTGTAACTGCTCTGGCCTTAGATCCGGAGCATACGGCGCCATCTAAGAACTGGAGGTTCAACCCCACCATGGAGGCCACAGATTCCCCAGCGTTGGAGCTGCACATGGACTTAAACTCACACAATATTTGTGTCACCGAAACCCCGGACTCGTCTCTGGGTGTAAGTTCCGAACCATGTGATCCACGGATGCCGAACTTGATCGTTTATCGATCTTCGTGTTCAGCGCCACAGACATCTTCCAGCACTCACCCTTGGGCGATGTGCTAAGCTCATTAAAGAACTTGTCCTTGGTGGGGGACTAACAGCCGAACTATATCCGGTTCGAACTAGAAGCTGATGACAGGGAATTTCGCTCCCCACCGCCACCCACTTTATAGCCACTTTCGAAGACTTAACTGACATGCTCGATTACGGCTCCGATGACATCGACGGTATGGACAACGATGCCGGAGAAGAAGAGGCCCAGGACCCGCCGTTCACCGGATGTCGGACGGCCACTTCCTCGTACGATGTGTACATGCACTACAAAAAAATACACTTCCGTGATGATACGTGTTTGTCACTGTAGGTCGATTTTTTTGTCATGCATGTACATCCATGACAAATTTATGACAGAATCAAGATAGTCATACCTGTGTTGTCGTAGAAGTGTTCCATGACATTACCAAAATTATCATCACGGAAGTGTCCACTTCCATGACGATAAATTGCACGTCACAGAAGTGCTTTCGTCAAGGGTGACCGACACGTAGCATCCACTGTAACGGAACGCAGTTAAGCTATCGGGTCGGGTTTTGGATCCGATAACCCGTTAACAGCCCCGACCAATGGGGATTGTCCATGTGTAAAATCATCATTGGCTAGAGGAAACACATGTCGGCTCATCATCGGGACAGATGTCATCCACTCACTGGACAGAAGGCGCCTATGATACGTCGACACGTGGCACTGCCCAACAAGTTTAAATGGGCTGGCCCAACTAGAGGCCCACAAGATTTTGGGGACCATAATGGGCCGGCCCAGCTAAAGGCCCACCAGATTTTGCGGACCATAATGGGCTGGCCCAGCTAAAGGCCCACAAGATTTTGCGGGCCATAATGGGTCGGCCCAGGTAAAGGCCCATAAGATTTTTTTGTGCCATAGTGGGCCGGCCCAGGTAAAGGCCCACAAGATTCTTACGGGTCATAATGGGCCGGCCCAGCTAAAGGCCCACGAGATTTCACCGACATTAATGGGCCGGCCCAGCTGTAGGCCCACAAGATTTTGAGGACCCTAGTAGGCCGGCCCATTAACTGCCTGTCATGTTTTGGAACAAATGCCGACCCATATTTGATCCGGTCCATTAATGGCCTGCCATGCTCCGGGCCTAATAGTGGCCCATATGAGATCCGGCCCGTTAAAAGCCTACCACGTTCTGGGCCAAATTACAGCCCAGATCAGGTCTGACCCTTTAAGAGGCTTTGGGCTCAATTATGGCCCATATCAGATTCGGCCCGTCAATTGGACACTATGCTTTTGGGCCCACTTGCTAAAGGCCCACTTAGTAATTCGGCCTGATATTAGTTTTGGCCTGTTAAGGGCCCGTTTAACATTTCGGCCCTATATTAATTTCGGCATGTTAAAAGCCCGTCATATAGTTGGGCCTAACTATGGCCCGGTTTGCATCCGGCCTGCTCACAGCCGATATCTGATTGGGTCAAACAAGGACCCAGACAATTTTGGCCTGTTAAAAGCTCGTGATTTGATTCGCACAATCATGGGTCGGGGTTCATTTCGGGTTGCTGCGTAACTAGTAGGAATTAAGAACAAACCTACTCTATACAATAAAGAAATTACGGCATAGTAACTAAGAATAAACCTACACTACACAATAAAGGATTTAAGGTATATTACATCCACTGGGCATCAAAGTTCGCCACCAGTGATCATAAAGCGCAACGAAGAAGCAGATTACAAAAACTGGGCACCATTGCAGCGTAACAAAATAATACTGAACCGAGACCACTACCAAGACAGTTCAAGAAAGGTTAGCCTTCCGGGGGAACTGCTACGCAAGCTACTGAGCAAGGCTGTGAGACCGGCCTAGCATGTCGGTCAAAGCTTCCAGGTGTAGCTGTTTAGCGATGAGGTTCTCATTGGTGTTCTCCGCAATCTTTCTTAGAGATAGGACTTCAAGTCGAAGTTGAATTGCAGAATGCCGTTCTTCTAGAACTTGGGACTGAAGAAGTCGAACTGATTCAGACAACGAATTATGTGAGCTTGTTTGACTGTTAGTCTCAAGTAACTTGAACACTGCATCAAGACAAGACTTTGGGGTTGTCTCGCTATCTTCAAGATGTTTTGCCTTTGTTTGCTGCAATATATGTTGGGTTTGTCTCACAGCCTTCAGCAGACATGTGCATGCCATCAGGCATATCACCCTGAAACAAAGTAGAGAGATGACATGTTTTGCACGTGTATAAACAAAGATGATAACTGTTCTGTCAATTCTATCCAATTTCAAATTAGAAAATAAAGAGTATGTTCAAAATATCAATAGCATAATTTGGCATTGTTCATAATGCGGGGAGCTTCACCACACTACTAGATTACCATGTCAACATAACAAGCATAGATGAAGGGCAAAGAAAATCATTGTATCTATTTTGGATAATGTGCATGGCATGTTGTTCATATCATCAGCCACATCAGTAAGATAAAACAGGAGATGACAAGGTGCAAACGTGGGCTGCTTCACCACACACTAGATTATAGATCCACAAAAACAAGCATACATATAGGGACTATTAAGTAATGTGCATGGTATGAATAAGGAATTTGGTTTTACAAGTAAAACTTACAACTTACGGTTCTTATGAACATGCATTTTGGTAGAAACAGCAAACTAAACAACAGTAAACGATAGGGAGTATGAGCAAATTAAATAGCAGTTGAGGATAAAGGCTTTAGAAGGACTGACTTACATTAACAGTTAACACCGGCTTTATAATGCCCTTCTCCATGGCAAGGGAAGGATAACTCAAGAATTTCAGCACAGAATCTTCTTCATAAGCATTGCCTGTACTCTACATTTTGTAGAGAGTAATTATAGATATGATAATACTGGAAGGGATAGAGGATAATGAAGATAAGATGCAGATTGATGCTACATAATCAACTACCAATCCCTGGAAGTACAAGCGTCACAGGACAAAATCTACTGACAAGAGCAATGGGCTACACTTCTGTACTGGCATTGTCTGTGTATTCGACTTGTTGGTAAGATTAAATATAGATCTGATCTTTTTTAGTAAATGGTGGGCGAGGGAGATAAGATGCAGAATGCTACAAAATGGACCAATCCCTCTTCCCATAATACAAGAGTGTTTTGAACTCTGGTGTACTGTACAAAACGTTCTTATATTATGGGATGGAGGGAGTAGCTGTTAATGTAAGTACAGTGATAGACCACGTTCAGTCCTTACAAGAGGACTGCAGAGTTAAATCTCTTCAAAAGCATTGGGTTGATTCTAAATTTATGTAAGAGTCCATACAGATCTTATAATGTCCACCAAATGGACAATTACGAGGCTAACATGTGCAGTGATGCTACATAATCAAACATCTATGAAAGTAAGTATGGTCATACAGGGCAAGAGGTGCTCACAAGAGCAATGCAGTGTGCAGTATAGTTGCGAGATTCTATGGTCCCTTGAGAACGAATGTTCTTCTGCTAACAGTTTTTGTACAAGTGAGACATTAAGGCAAATGCAGAAATGTAGTTCAAATTGTGATGTGATATCATAGACAATACCTTACGCTGCAGCTGTGACCAATGTGTAACAAGATTATTCCAGTCATCGTCGGATAAATGTAGCACCGGAGACTTTACAGAAATTTCGTTCAGAGGCTTGCCATCGAAGTGCGCTTGCCTCAGGTAGGAACGATACTTCATCAACGAGAGCTTGAAAAGCGCAACCAACCCTTGCTCGTCATCACAATCCAGTTTGCGCCTCGCCTATTTAAAAGAATAAAATCTTGTGTCTTCTGTCAGCAGAAACATATGCAGTAATGACCATGAATAACATTAGTACATTACTTACGCATAAGTTGCGGAGGAGGACTGGATATTGTTCTGTGTCTGCGGTATAATCTTTCCATGAAGGAAAGATGCGCACAAAGTTCCTGACAACAAGATAAGCTTCGTCTTCTAAACTGGGAAGAAATGGAACAAGGGTCCTATTTGCTGCAATTGGGGCTCTCTCTAGTTCGAAAAGGGATTTGGCAACTGGATTTGGTGTACTCTTTGCTGGAATGGGGGTTTTGCGTCGTACAGCTGGTGCTATGTCAACTGGCATAATCATACCGTTTGCTACAGTTGGGGTCTGCTGAGTTGGGGCATCAGAAATGACCAGTGTAGTAGGGCTAGTGTCTGCTAGAGTTGGGGTATTTTGTGGATCAGGTGATATTGCAACTACACCTAATGGGCTATTTGATTTATCAGGTGCCACTACCTTTTCCAAATACTTTGCTTGTGCTCCTCCACGATCAGCAATCACCCTCTTCCTTTTGAACGTCTGATACACAAGAACAACATTTGAATGGATAAATATGGTATGATGACAGATGGAATATGTACTGAAAATGGATAGCAGGGCGTATTCACATACACGATGTGTAAACTAAGCTAATGGCAGTTCAACAAAGTAGAAGCAATGCAAAGCATCAGTTGCAAGATATGTGCAAGCAATGTAACCTTGGAAAGTTAGAGCAAGTACCTTGATGGGTGAATAAGATAGGGCATCTTCCTCTGACTCCTCCACTAGGGAGCTACATTGACTTAGGTCTCCCTCTAGCTCAGAATCACTGTTAGGATCATATTCTGAGCATGAATCTGTAGGTGGAGAGTGTTTGCATTGCATTGCACCCACACTTGATTTCAGTCCCTTAATGCCAAGTTTGACAGCCATGGCATTGTTCTGCTTTATTCTTTTCATGCGCGCAAGCTCATAATCATTATGATACTGTTCAGAATCTGAGATTCATGAAAACATAAAAAGTAGTCAGATTATCTATGGAATGCATTGCGGTTTCAACTCGGAGAGTGTCTCCCTATAAACCCCTGCATATGCAAAGTTCACCTCCCCAACCGTGCTGACCAGACCACACACAGAGATACACACCCGAGTGGCGAACATGCATTTTCGAAACTAATTTAGGAACATTTAGCTGACCAATTAAACAACTCTGTTTTAATAATATCAGATTCGTATTTGAACAACTAAGCTTGTTTAGCTTGATGGGTGGAGCAGTGCTATTATGACATGAAGCATGTATTCTGATCGTATAGTGATCATAAAAGGGGGAAACTCTAAGCATATATTTTTTAGCAAAAGAGGGTTTCCCCTCTGATTTCTATTAAAGAAACCACCACGGAACCAACATGATCAATTAAACCCTAAGCATGATCAATTAAACCGTATTATGGCTGTGCCATGGCAGATTTGAAGCTGCAAACCGGAGAAATGATATTTAGCATCCATTGTTTTCTTCGAACTAAGAACTAAATTCTAAGAGCTGAAAAGAAAGTAGAGTAACCAAGTTAAGATCTATTTTCTGGTTGAGATAAAAAAAAGTTGAGGAGATATGAAGTACCACCTCTCTTGCGGCGCCGTGTAGGCATCAGGGGTGCGATGGCTGTCGGTGGCGTTGAAGCAGATCTGCGACGGTAGACGGGTGCATCGGGGGATAAGTCCCGTTGCGGTGGAAGAGAAGGTCGTGTTAGCGGCCCCGGCAAAGAGGACGACGGCGCCAATGAAGCGAGAGGACGCGATGCAAGGCTATTGGTCCGTCTCCGTGGATGAGAAACGTCCATCTCTAGCAGTGGACGACGCGGTCTTGGTAGGCGCTCCGGCATGGTGGAGGACGGTGGCGATGGATGTGGTGGAGGACGGCGGCGATGGATGGGGTGGCGGGTGGAGGCTGGTGTGGGAATGGGGTGTTCTAGCACGGACGGTGTATGAATGGGAAAATGGAGGGAGAGGTACGGGGAACCATGTTTTTGGGACGCGACTGTCTGAAATATGGGAAAGTTACGAACTTGTCCCCCATTTCAAATTTGGACATCTCGTCGGTTGGGGGTAGGACGGTAATCTCGCATCTCCTAAATATTTGTCGGTAACTATTTCGGGCGAGGAGAGGGTGTTTTGCCGCCCACGGTTGGTGCCCACGGTGTATGAACGGGGCTGATAGGTAGGGCGGTTGTGTCACGTCTGATGGAAGTTACACATCTGCCCCTATTTAAAATATTATCCTACATCTATTTCAGACGAGGAGAGGGTGTTTTGCCGCCCATCGTGTATGAATGGGGAATGGACGGAGAAACAGAGGTCTTTCAGACGAGCTTGAATCAAAGGAGTTTTGCCGCCCATGTTTGACGCCCACCGTGTCGGAATGGGCTCAGAGGTAGTCGTGTCACGTCTAATTGAAGTTACTAACCTACCCCTATTTAGAGCGGTGGAAATCGGGCCGATGGATTGTCCGTGTAATGGGTAGACAGTAATTTCCATCTCCCAAACACTTGGCTTCGGGCAGCCGATGTGGAAGTGGACATTTTGCTGTTTCTTTCGAATTTTGGGACAATAAGCATCCACGTTTACCCTAGCAACTAAATTCGAATCCATTTTGTATTCCTATATGAATCTTTATAAATCATTCTATGTGTTTTTATATATCTTCAAAAGGACGACAAACATGTATTCCACTGTCATATATGAATATGGTTTACAAATGCCAATACTCAAATTCAGAAACTAGAATCCAGTTTAAGGTCAATTCGAATATTTGGAACACTTCATGTCCAACTCAAATGTCACACGCAGCATAATGTATACTCCCATTTATATATGTACACAAGCGATGTATCAAGATTCAAATACCGAGTCAATCAACCAAGAATGTACGGAACTAACAGACATATAAACACTTATAGAGTATATGGATCAATAATATCAACTAACATACATAAGCCAGGCCGCTGTACTTTTTGTTGGCTACAACAGCATCCTTTTTTTTAGCTAGGATCTTGGCCCTTTCCGATGCGTGCCACTTATGGTCCATCTATACTACTATTGCTGAATGCACATTCAGCCCGATTGGCATATTTGTAGGTCTAGAACAGCAATCCAAATGAAATGTCTCCGAGTCTTATCAATTAATACAGACTTGTGCTCAAATAAAATTACAAACAAAAAACAAAAAAAACAATTATTACATGATCTCTAAAACAAATGGTTTGGTTGATTACATGAACAGACAACACAAAGGTTATTCAACTATGGAAAGAACATTTCACCTATGATTTACCAAGTAGGAATTTAATTTCCTTTTTTCCTGCAGGACCTTAACAATCTAGTCAGTCTCAGCTTGCTTCGTTTTGAAATCCACCAAATATTTAATGGTTGTCTTGAGTACTGCTTGTGATTGTGCTGTTTGCTTCCTCAACATGTCAACTTCATCTCTAAGTGCAGAAGAAGAATCTCTTTCTACCACTAGTTTAGCCTCTAGAGCATCAGCAGTTGGCAATTCATATTGCACGATTGGGCCGGTGCCACTGCTATGGGATGATGCAACGTCCATGGGGACCTCGCTCTTTGATCTTGGGCTAACCTGTTTTGCCATTAAAGTTCCGATTGGATTCAGAAAAGTTGAAGTTAGCAAAACATCTCAACTGGGAGTTATAACAGCAAACCAGTTAAACAAACAAGGAATTAAAGAGTTTCGATTGGATGCTGAAAAGTAGTTATTAACATCATTGTAACCCGCTGTAAGGAAAACAGGTAATTCTTAACAGTAAGTATCAAACACATAGATAGGCGCAGTCTACAATATGATTAAGAGGCTGTGCCATTATGTAATCAGTAGCAAACTAAATTAAGCCAAGCAACATAATTGAACAATTTTGCAATAAGTTGCTAACTAAAATTCCGAGAAGCAGGTAACTGAACTTACGCTAGTTCTTTGCACAGGCACACTGCAACTTCTTTTTCGCTTACAAGGTTGTACAAAGGAGTCCATGGCATCAATTGCTTGGATACGCAGTCCCAATACTTCTTTCTTCCCATACTGCATGGGTAAGTCGAATGGTTAATCTGGTAAGATGGTGCGTCCTTGATATGTTATATGAGGACGTGTAGTCAGACTAGTTGTAGCCAAACAGAGCACACTGGCGTTTACTGTGTATTTCATGCGATTACTTTTGGCATATCGAGATCTAAGCAATCTATAATAGGATGAAAAGACTGGCATCCTTCACATTATTGGCGAACTCAGTTCATAGAAACAAGCAATTCAACCATTCTGTGGGTAAATCAAAAGCGCCATTGGAATATTTTTCACTATCCAATCATACACGCAAAAAGGGGCGACGCCACCATAGGGGCTGGTATGGGCGGCCGCCTCAGGTGGCTGGAAAGTGTGCACCTAGTTTGAGTCGTCCAGGTTGGCCCATGCTAGTTTTGTTCGTCCCAATGCACGAGCAGGCAATGTAAAAAATGAAGAAAAATGTTTCAATTTGGATGGGCCAATAACATAAGTGCAAGGCAGGCCCTATAGCAGGCTCGCGGCCCAAACGAGCGCCTCCCATATTGATTGACAGCAGGAAAAATCCCAATTCATTCGCTCCAGCCTCCAGTCTGGTTTGCTCCTAACCTAGCTGCCGCTGGACAGACCGACACAGCACTTCCTCACGCCCTCATTGGAGGGCGGTCGCCGGGCTTCAAGCGAACGGAAGGACAAGAAGATGAAGATCCAACCCTGGGTGTAGCCTGCGTGGGAGGCAGCGGCGGCAGCACGGGCATGGCATCAAGCTTGCGCAAATGGATAGTCGCAGCTTGCAAGAGTAGCATGCGCAACGAGCAAATACTTCACATCCCTGATTATATCTAATTCAACTCTTCAATTTCTGGCCAATAGTTAAACCTGACGGTGTTGTAAAACTGCTTGTATGTAGGGAATCTATGAGAAAATGAAACCAATTTCTACTTATTTTATAACTCCCCCAATCAATACTGAACTGACTGAATCTGATGTATCTAATCAAGTTTCCGGTGCAAACATACAAGCTCATGTTGTTCTTGAGCCTGAAGTGTCTAATGAACACACTGCTAATGAAGGATTTGATGCAAACATTTTACATGCTCCTGGTGATGAACATATAGTGTCTAATGAGGGATCTAATGCAAGCATTTTGCAAGATCATTGAAGGATTTAGTGTCTAATGATGATCTACTACGTTGAGAGAGACAGAGATTTGCAGGCATTGATGACAAGCAAATTATAGTGCATTTTCATAGCTTGAGGAAACGTCGAGGCCATTTACCAGAAAGTCCTCGTATCATGACAACATAGCATAAATACTTTTCTAATCTGTTATTTGAAACTATTGGCATACTTGTGCAGGATAGATATATTGATATGCAGTTTGCGCACTGGTTATATGTGCAATTACACTTCGATATTTTCAGCCAGAGAACGAATAATTCAAGCAGGTACAGACCATGTTTGTAGTCCTTGTACACCATGTTGCATTTTGTGTTTTCTGGTGCTTGCATCATTTAGTGTTTATAATCTGAACTACTTTGGATCATTAGCTGGTTTTCAAAGTGCATGTAGCTTCACATTTCTCAAGTTATGTTGATTTCCGGAGTGCAAGTGCCTTCGTATTTTTTAAGTTAAATGTTCGCCCCTAGTAACTTGAATTCGTGGATCAGCCACTGCACACAAATCATACACGAATGCCAGTACGAACTAAATGAAATGCAGTGACTTACGCTAGCTCGTTGTACAGGCTCACTGCAGCTCTGCTTGCGCTTGGGATGTTCCATGTACAAGTCCATGTTACCACTTGCTTGGATGTGCAGGCCTTGTGCTCCTTGCACCCCCCTTTGCATTTTTGACACGGTGAATGGTTGATCAAATAAGAGGAATCGACCTTGATGTTGTACCGGAGGACAGATACTTACAAGGTTATACGGGTGTGCAGGATGTGTACCAGATCCCGTAGCGCCGTCATGCTTCGCTAAAATATGGATTTGCTTGTTTCAGATGATATCTCCAGAAGAAATAAGAGTTAAGGTCAGAGTTGCATAGGCGTGTAAGCTAAGAGAGCAGTGAAAGGATATCCAAACATCGTCGAAACAGTGCACAAGGGAGTGATGTGTGGATACCTAGTTCGGGCCGGCGTTTGGGCATGCTTGCCTAGCTAGAGTGCGGGTCACTTCAGAGCCGTTGAGGGTGATGCGCTGGTGTTGGCTGGCCGCGCACGGATGCAGATCTTGAGTGGCAGCGGAGCGCTACGATGCGGTGGACGAGACTGTTGGTGAAGCCCCAACGGCCTCGGGGGGCGGAGGTGCGACGATGTGCTCGGTGAAGTAGCCCCGGTGAGCTGGGAGACGGCGTCGGTGAAGCGCACCTGATGTGGTAGAACTCGGTGTCTGTGAGGCACGTCGGTTGCGGCGGCCGACGTTGTCGGTGGACCACCCAGTGCGGTGGACGAGGGTGTAGATGAGGTAGCTCCGGTGCGGTGGTGAAGCGCGACCGTTGTCTTCGTCGTCGTCGTCCGGCACAGAGGTGGGGAACGGTGGGGAAAGAGACGAGATGAGGGGAGATTCGAGGGTTGGCGGCGAATTAGGGATTTGAGCAATCTGGGCGCGGAAGGGGACGGTGGAGAAGGCAGATTTTGCAGGGCTGGAATTGGGGCCGCTAGATATTTCAATCTGAAACATGGAAGCGCGAACTTATATTGTCGTCGTCCTTTTTTGGGGGGGAGGGGGTGGGTGGCTGGGTGCTACGCATCCGTCCGACACACGCGACCACCCCGACAGGACTATGCTTCGGTGCCTTAAGGCACCTGCCTTTGTGTCCATGACATATGGGCCCAACAGGTAGCTGGCCCACATGTCAGTGACCCAAAAGCAGTTGCCTTTAAGGCACCGAAGCAGCGTCCACCCCGACACGACCCTGGTTTGCCTGGTGCGCCTACATTTGAGAACGCAAATTAATCTTCTTTCATTTGCAAACGAATCTGTATGTATTACCATGCCCGTGTTTTCCTTGCAATAATTAGTCATTCGAAACGAGATACTCCATCCGTTCACTTTTGTAAGTCGTTTCAGACAACTTAAAATGAACTATTTTGCACATTGTCTGAAATGTCTTCAAGGTCTTATATAAGTGAACAGATGGAGTACTATAAATTAATTAATGAGGAGTTATTCGAAAAAAATCGAAATGGTACCCACGCTAACATGGATTAGAGTGTGTGTCACATAATTAGTTATTTGAATTAGAGTGTGTGTCACGTAGTTAGTTATTTGAATTAGAGTGTGTGTCACGTAGCAATCTCTAATTCTAACGTGGATTTCGCATTTCACTGTATCCACGCTACTTTTTTTTAATACAAATTCATATGTATATGATGAACACCATGGTAGTGAGAAAACTTTTGGATGGATTCAAACATATGACCTACAAAATAGCACAACAAACCGAGTCAATGTCAACTTTTTGAAACTTAGTATGGCACGAATTCGAAATAATTACCCGTATGCCTGGTCCTCGTTTCAAATCTTACAATGTACACCGAATTGAAACATCGATATTAAGTCTTGTACTATGTACATTCAAATGTTGTTTTTAGCCCCCCCCCTGCACAAACGCTACATACTTCCTGTATCGGTCAATCTTCCTCTCCTAACCACCTTAGGAAGCTATCGGTTTCCAACACACGTTCATTCTTTCTCTCCATGTTTCGATCTCTAAGTCTCTCAACTACACAACCCCTTTTCCACTCTGTTACCAAATGTATTTACCTCACACACTCGCCATTGCACCCCATGTCGAGCTCTCTCTCCCCCCCTCTCCCTCTCACCCTGTCGCACTAAATACATGCATTGCCTATCTAGTCCCCCAACCTCTCGTGCATGCGCACGCACGCACGTTGTATATCTAGGTCACTCCCTCGAGACTGTCTCACTCTTTCTTCCACATGGCGGGCCACACTCGCTCAATCTTGCTCTCTTTATCTGAGTCTCGTTTAACCTCGTTTTCTTTCCCACACAAATGATATATCTCCCTGTTCGGGCCTCGATCGACACACTCTATACTCTCTCACGTAGATTGTCTATCTAGGTCAGTCCGTCTAAGCCGCCACCACTCTTTCGACCTCATGGTGGGCCACGCTCACTCAATCTCTCTCTCTCTCTCCGTATGTCTCGATTGACCTCGCTCTTTCTCCGACAAAAACGATATATCACCATGTTGAGCCCAAATCGACCTATTCACATTGTATACTCTCTCACGCACATCGTCTATCTAGGTCACTCTCTCCAACCCGTCTCACTCTTTCGATCGCACAGCGACCCTATGTGATCGGTTGACCTTGCTTCCTCCCACACACAAAATATATCTACACGTCTGTGACTGGATCATCTCTCAATCTCTATCTTACAGCCCTCACCCTTGCCAAAAAGCTCAATCGGACAATATCTCTCCAGAGCATATATATTTGTTCAATGAATGTCGGACCACACTCACTTTGTCTCTCTATCTATATGTCTCTCGATTGACCTCGCTTTCTCACACCGTATCTTCCACACGTTGAAGCTACTACCTCTCCATCCCTCGCAAATCCGGAGCTATTTACATTGCGAGGGGCACTCCAACCTTGGATTAATTTGTGTAGGCATTTATTCCGGTCAGTTTAGATTATATTTTTGTAGCATTTGGCCCACAACTACTCCAATCACCGTAGCGGGTAATTAAGCTACGGGGAGCACCTAATATGAGCACCGGGGAGCCGTTGGATCAAAGATGCAGCGGCACACACGAGGCCTGAATGTTTTATTTGCAAAAAAACCTTTGGAGAGTTTGGAAATTGCGCATAATTACAAAGACTACTCCCAAGCCATTGTATCTCACTTCCAACGGTGTAAAAACTCGTATCACCATAGTATCTAAGCTGCGGGGTGGATGTGATATTCTATGCTGTTGTCATTTTTGTTCGTAAACTTGCAAAAAACGTGTAACTCGTGCCGTTACTTGTCTAACCGCGCAAAGTGTTTGTTCAAAAAAACCATCCTACACTGAAATATCGGAACAACACACTGGGGTCCCACTTGTCATTAATCAAATTTGGACCTAAAACTAACAAATCTGAAAGACGAGATTCGAACTGGAAACCTGGACTACAAAGCGTAAGTCAATAGCCTGAAAAATGAACGGTTGTTGGCTTTGTCCCATAACTTGATTTTATACAGTACTTGCGTTGAGTTGAGTAGAGGGAGTGCCTCGTCAACACGTGCATGACCGTTATCTCACTTACTGGTGGGTCCCAGGTCTGCGATCTCAATCTCTCTTCTCTCCATCGTCTAACCTTTGCACGGGCACACACGAAGAGCGGCGCTAGCTTGCCGTGGTGTTATTACAACTAAAAAAATTGGAAAATAGAAGAATCGCCTAGAACAAGAGACGTTGTGGCTGGTCGAGACGGAGCTAACCACATCTATCCTCCGTGCCACGTTTGCATGATGAAGCTGTGTGGCTAGTGGGGTGTTTTCAACCGACTGGCAGGGTCCCGAGGTCGAACCATAGGTACTCTACTACATCTGATACAGTATATTTTTACGCGCACATTTTTCCTTCGTGCCGAGATGTGGCACACCCTACCGCGCGGTTTCGGGGTCCTCCCGGGTGGTGCACGCATATATTCTTCCTGACGTGGGACGCCCTACCGCGCGTTTTCTGGGTCCTCCTCGGTCGTAGCACTGAAGCAAGTAAATGAGTCGTCAAATCACGAAAGACCACCTTTCTCGCCGAGTACATCAGTGAAGCACGGTGGCTAGCTAGTTGGGCTAGTTCGACCGATTAGCTAGGCCGCCACCACATTTGTTTTTTCACCCCTTTTTTTATCTACTTGCCAGCAGGTAAATTTAAATATCCACCGCGGCGTTGCTCTGGTGTTTGGGTGCGGCAGGATTTTTAATTTTTTGATTAACGGGAGCAGGCGCGGCAGGATTTTTAATTTTTTGATTGACGGGAGCAGGCGCGGCAGCAATTAGTCACGATGACTCCGCCTGTACCCACTGCTCCCTGATGTGAGAAGTCGTCGACTGGTGTTTTACCGTGGTGAAAACCAAAAGATTCCCTGCTCCCTCCGCCTTCCCGTAGATTGCATTGCCTTTCAGCCGTTTCGCCCCCTTTGCTTCCTCTCCCCATTGAGTTAATTGCACAAAATTACCACAATTGAGGCATCACATGCAGATTGGTACCACGATTGCTAATTTTTACATGTCAGTACCAACATTGGTCCAAGTTTTTGCAAAAAGGTCTAAATCGCGTATAAATACGTATTGACAGTGTATCTGATTAACGAGGCCCGCCTGTCAGATGCCTATGTGGCAGTTTTTTTGCAGAAAACCCCCTAGCTTTATATGTAATCACGTAAATGCCCATTATTTTCACGGTAAAACCAGTACTGAGAGGGATTTTTTTCATTCACAAGTTTTCCACGGACTTGTTTGAAAGTTTCCACCGAATTGAACATATAAATAACAGTAATGAAAAGAAACGTGAGGGGAGGATTCGAACCCGCGTCCCATGACCTGCAGCCGGAAGGCAGCGCGCGCTAGCCACACCGCCGCAACGTCGCTGTTGACAGGATACAGGCGATACTTTTATTATACTAGAAAGCACACACTGGGCCAGCAGCTAGGCCAAGCAAAGCCTGCAATATATATTTTTCGTTCAGTTACACACTTGCTACCCTTTTACTCTTCGTTCTTTTTTCGTTTCTTTTAATAATTTCTTTATTTAGATTCGCGAGCTATTTTCCAAAATCCGATAAGTTGTTTTCAAAATCACAAGCATTATTTCCAAATTGATGAACTTTTTAATTTATGGTGCATATTTTCTTAATACATGGTGAAATTTTTGTATTTCAAAAAACGTTCAGAAAACCCGCTTGCTTTGTATTTAATCACAAAAGTGTTGATTTTTTTGCAGGAAAAAAACTTCTGGGAGGATTTTTTTCCGTTCGCAATTTCCAACACCGAGTCGGACTGGTTTGAAAATTACCGCCACTTGAACAAATATATAAATAAAAAGAAAAATCCCGCGCTGACGGGAATCGATCCCGCGACCAGCCACTCACAGTTCTGCGCCATGTTTCTAAAATTTATTGTGATTACAAAATTAATTTTAATACAAGTTCTGCGCCATGTTTCTAAAATTTAATGCATTTAAAATTATATGTTCATCTTTAAATGCATTGAATGCAAGAATCATTAAGAAACCAGGCAAAAAGTTCTTGAAACACATCGTGTATTAAGAAAATGTTCACCATAAATTACAAAAAGTTCACCGCGCATTATGAAAATGTTCATCATATCTTAACAATATCAAGATATATTACAAAAATATTCAATTTGCATTTAATCACAAGCATTATTTTGAATTTGTTTCAAAATTAATGAAAATTTTCACAAATCAATTAACTTCTTCACAAGCAGTGAATTTATCAAAATCAATGAAGTTCTTTGGAAAATCGACGATTTTTTTCAAAATATATTTGAACACGTTGATTCTAAGAAACACGTTGATTTTTTAAATAAATTTTGAACAGTTTTGATGCATTTCTAATATTTATTATGATTACACAATTATTTTTAATACATTTTGTCTACTTTTCAAGTAACTGCGCATTGAAATTATTATTTTTGAGAAACAAGTAACTGCGCATTGAAGAAAATACAATTAATACACGAGTAACAAAAAAACTGTGTATTGAGCCTGAGTGAAGAGACATAAAATTTGGGCCATGCGCAGCCTCAGTAAGACCAACTTACTGCCCAATGTCTTAAAGCGCTTATAAAAGGTATCTCGCCTCATATCTGTAGCGCGAATCTCCGTGGCGTTGTGGCTAGCGCGCGCGGCTGTAGTACTGCAGGTCGCGGGTTCGAATCCTACTCGCACGGGATTTTTCATTTCTGTTATTTATTTGATCAATAAAATGCCCGAAACTTTCAAATAAGTCCGTGGAAAACTTGCGAATAAAAAAATTCCCTCCCAGTAGCGGTTTCACCGCGAAAATAATGGGCATTTATGTGATTACATATAAAGCTAGGGGGTTTTCTACAAAAAAACTGCCACATACGCATCTGACAGGCGGGCCCCCTCGGTCAGATACACTGTCAATACGTATTTATACGCGATTTAGACCTTTTTGCAAAATCCTGAACCAATGTTGGTACTGACATGTAAAAATTAGCAATCGTGGTACCAATCTGCATGTGATGCCCCAATTGTGGTACTTCTATGCAATTAACTCCTTCCCATTGCTTGTACCTGGTGCCATGGCGGCACAGCAGATCACGGAGTCCGAGGTGAGGCTCCTGACACAGGAGTTCCATGCCAAGGATGTGGAGCTCAGGGCCAAGGGCGTGGAGCTCTGTGAGCTCAAGGAGGAGAGGAGTGCCATGCTCCTCTGTTATGTGCGGGAGTTCACGAAGCTTCAAAAGCGGCAGGCGTCCACCAAAAAGATGCTCGAGGCATTGGCGGTGTTGCTGCAGAAAGCGAGAGATACGATAGGCCGTCAGGGGAGCCGGCTGGAGCGCGAGCGGGCCGATCGTGACAAGGTCCAGGATCGCCTCAGCCACTTGGTGAACCAAGTTGCCACGCACATGTTGCGGCTGCGCGATGCCTACCGTCGTGCCAGCGCGACGATGCCGGCCGTCGGGCTAAACCCGTTTGACCACCCGGTCGACTTCAACGAGCTGCAGCTTCCTGACCCGGTCTCCTTCTTCACCTATATCTTCGAGGAGCTGAGCCGTCTCCGCGCGATGGTGGGGGCTGAGCTGGACAAGGAGGGGTTGCAGGCTGCCGTCGCCGTTGCCGAACGAATCCTTTTAGGGCTCCGTCACCGGGATCCATTCGTGCCATTGGACGCCGTCTTTGACGAGCTGGCTCCCGTCGACCGGGAGCGGGCTCTGCGGGCGGTTGCACCCTGCATCACGAACGTCATGCGCCTCGATAAGCAAAGGGACTTCGGTGGTGTTTAGGCACCCTCTGCATGGGCATGTCCATGTCTCGGTGCAACATGACTGTTGGATCAAACTCAGACGGTGCAGATCAGTCACTGTAGCACAAAGCGTGTGGGTGTGTTTGGTTGCATTCTCATCTCAATATAGTTGTTTCCTCTTCGTGTATTTTTATCAACCTACTAGTGTGGACTCATGCACCCTTCATGCACTCTGCCAAACACCCAAAAGTGGGTCGAGAAGGGAACTTTTGCTCCCATCCCGTGCACCCTTCATACACCCTGCCTAACACTATTCGTGCTTCATATGGTTCATGTTTCGTGGTGTACTATAGCACCGTACTCTCCATGCGCTATGGACCTAGTTCTGTTAACATTGATCTCACCGTCCATTCTTGACCGGATAGTCGAAAAAGCGGTACTATGTTACATATAGGAGTACTCCAGTTGACATGCGCACAACATCATTTGTTATCGTCATATCTTACTACACTAGCAGCAAGATTGTGTAGTACTGACGTATGAACCACTGCACATGCTTAGTAGTAGGAGCACTGTGTATGTTCAAGTGGCTGCCGTGTTTCGCACTCCTCCGTCGTAAGAGTGGAAACGCTTGCTGTAATCATTTTTTTCTTCTGAAAAACAGTGGACACGCTCTACCGTGCGGATCCTTCTCCAGCCATGCACTAAATTACTCACTTTCGCCGACATGTGGGACAGCCAGCATCGGGGTCCACCAGCCATGCACTAAATTACTCCGTAGTAGAGTGACGGTAGACTACCCCGATCGAAGCGCTGCAGTAATGCCCAATGAGCCGTCAAATAACAAAACCCCCTCCTTTCCAGCAGTAAGTTGGACGGGCGAAGCAACCATCATTTCACTCTTCTCTCTCAGCTTCCTCTCTACCCAACCCTCGCTTCTGCCTCATCTTTTTCCTCATTTCTTCAAGAAAACCCCGACCTGCTTTTGCCATTGTTATTCTCTCCCAAAGAAGGAAAGGTGAGCGCATCAATGGTGTTGATTCTGGCCAAGGCCTGGTCTTGCAACCCCGAGACTGATCCTATAACTCCCTCTCTTTTCTTCTTTTGGGTTTGTGATTATGGTTTCTTTTCTTTTATTTCTATTTGACAGTTTCTTGATGGACGCTGGAGCACCGGCCGAAGTGATGTCTATGGCTCCGGCCAAAACCGTCGAGGCTCATGGTACGAAGAAGCGCAAGCACCCCGCCAAGACTACCGCAGACAAGCTCAGAGCCATCGCCCTGTCCAAGCCCCCCTCTTCGAGATCCCTCATTAAGCAAGTCCAGGTAATATCTCTTCTTGACAATCTTTTTCTCGATCTTGGTCGTGTTTTTTCATCTAACACGCAGTACTAGTACTAGTAGTACAACTTTCTGGGTGATCTTGCATGTGATTTTTGTGTGCCAAATGACGGTTCTAAATTCCTCTTTTGACCAAAACATGCGAGAGGTTGACACTGATTTCTTATAGATTACTTTCAACTACTCCCTCTGTCCCAAATTTCTTGTCTTAGATTTTTTCTAGATATGGATGTATCTAATACTAAAATGTGACTTGATACATCCGTATCTAGACAAATCTAAGACAAGAATTTTGGGACGGAGCGAGTACTTTATGAACATCAATACTACCTTTTAAGAGGGTATATTTGCCTCAGTAACTTGTGTTATGGATATTGCATGTAATCCCTCTGCTCTCATGCCTTTGAAGACATGTTCTAGTGTCTTTCTTCACTCATTTCTGTGCTGTGCATATATGTAGTCATGTATGGAGTATAATATCAAAAATCATCTTATATTTCTGAACGGAGGTAGTAATAAAATATGGTTTCTGTTTGAACTAGAACCAGGTCCGCGGTGGAGATGAAGTTCTCAAAGTCATGTCGTGTGAACTGGAAAACCTGATGATGAGTTCTACTGCTGAACTATCCAGCTGCTGTGTCCTTGTCGCCACGTGTCCTGAACTAGTGTTTTCCTGTAGCATTGTTGTCAGGCGTGTTCTCGAGGTTGTACTTGACCACAGCAATTTCCTGGATGTGCCTTCGATTACGAAGGGTGTGGTTCTTGTAAAGCTTCCCAACAAATCTGATGCGACCTGTCTTCATCATCATGTTTATGAGTGGAAAGACCACTCTGTTAGGTTCTCCAAGGTTGACAAGATGGTGATGGTGAATGTAGACATCTCACACGAAGTCCATGGCCTAGTCAGTTATGCGGGGTTCATCCCGTAGGTCGGTGGCAAAAAATAGTCTGCATAGTTTAGTTAGTGTAACTTTGCTTGTCTGTAGTAAGTACTATTGTTCAGTACTTGATTTGTGTTTGTGAACCCTGTATTGTTTATTAGTACTGCCGCTTTTGTTGTGTGGTCAGTCCCGAGAACGGTCTATGTTAATGTCTGTCCACTCAATTCAGTTTGTATATTTTGAAGTATCCATATCATATTTTTTGTGAGGACGGTCTATCAATTATGGTTACACTCCAATATCTGTATGCATTGCAGGGTTTATCGCACCCACCAGGATTTCCAGCCCCATGGATGTTCAGTCCATATGATTTGTCACGACCTTTGGACTGTCCTGCTTGTGGGAGTAGGCGGGGCCCCTGCATGCCACACGTAGTTGAACGATCAATCTTCTGTTTAGTACTTCAACATAGTGATTTCCTGGTAAGGATTCACTCGTGTCACATCAAGTAAATCTTATTGATTTACTGTCTAAATCTTATTGATTTAATGTCATGTTTTCTTTCGTTTCCTGCAATTTTACGATGCAGGTTTTGCCATGTGACATTCATCACAGAATAAACCGTTTGGTTTGCTCTACGATGGCTATTTTTGCAGGTTTCACTTCTTATGTCGTGTCACTAACGAAGGCACTGTCCATCACTTATATTACTGGAAAAAATTGGATCAGTCTGTTGTCTGAGTACAAGCTGAATCCCTATGATGAGCTGCAGTTTGGTTTAACAAAAACGCCAAAATTAGTCCTTCTTGCGTTTAAAAGAAATGAAGAAAAAAAACTGGATCACGGTCACGGATCCTAGTCAAGTTAGAAAGTGATCATAGCAGACCAGACACGATCGCCGCTGTCTCGCACAGATCGAGCACCGACAGTTACTCTAGCACTGACAGCGGCAGCAGCTCAGTCTGATCCAGCTGAGGATTGGGCACCGACCGTGTCAACGGAGCAGTCTGATCTACCGGAGGATCGGGCATCGACACCGGCACCTGCTCCGACACCGGCACCAGCTCTACAAGGAGCACCATCTCCGGCAGCAGCAGCGGCTTCGGCACCTGCACCAACACTTGCACTTGCATTTGATCTGGCCCATGCAGTTGCACCGGCAACAGACTGGGCTGCTGGTCGCTCTTCATATACCAAAGTCCTTACAAAAACCAACATGTCCACCTTCTTGGTAAGCATTGGCCGCCCAAGTGCTTCGTTCTTTTTTCTTTCCATGTTGTTTCACATGATTCACTGTGTTGATCTAACTGTTTGGGTATGTCTTCTTGTTTGCAAACAGAGAATTCCTAGAGCAACGAGGGAGTCGTTCAACAATCCGGGCGACCGTGGCCAAGTTTCTCTTACCATGCGCAACCTTGGTGTGAATGAACCTGCTCAATATATCGTAAGTACAAAGGATGGTCGCATGATGATTGATGCTAAAGGATGGTCATGGTTCAAATCTAAATCATATCTTGCGGTAGGGGATGATGTCAAAATCAAACTTTCTCGGCAAGGAAAGCTGGTCCAAATCAACTTTGAAATTCTTCAGTAGCAGCACGCAACTGCCTAACTGATCTATCCTCCGAGAGATTTTGATGTAATAATCTGGCATGGTGAAACAAGTGTCCTATGTGTATAAGTAGTACGATAGTATTATTTATCACATGGTATATCGTTGATAGAATTGCAACTCTGATTGCTGGTTAGGAACTGTCATTCGATTTCATTCCAACAGCTGCCGTGCTTTATTCAATTTTGTGTATTCGCCTTGCGACAGCATCTAAAACCAGCGCTGTACCGATCGCTTGCAATATGAAAAGCACTGAGGTAGAACACATGGGCCCCCAAACATGCAGGGTCGGCCTGCGGCCCAAAGTCCAGAACCTGGTTTCGAGAAGCACTAGCTTAGTGAAGAAGTGGCGTCCTCCTCTTGCTGTGGGTTGGGCGATGATGAATGTTGATGCTGCGTTATCTCGCAAAGGTGAAAGGGGAGCCCTGGCAGTTGTGAGCCGGGATCATATAGGCTTCTTCCTTGGAGCATCGGCACTGGTGTGCGAAAGTGTTACTGATCAAGAGATCCTAGAGGCAATGGCATGTTGCGAGGGGCTATCTCTGGCTCTTGACTTAAACCTGCAACAAGTTCAGATTAGCACCGATTGTTCAGCAACAGTCAAGCATATCGGAGAGGCATACTTGGGGCCCAACTTATTATGGATGAGATCAAGATGAAGAAGAATATGTTCCAAACCATGGAGATCATACATGAAAAATGCGAGTGTAATGTTGAAGCGCATGTGCTCGCAAAAGTTGCTACTTCTTTGCCCTGTGGACGCCATCTTTGGCTCACAGGAACCCCCAAAATTATTTGTATACCTATGATTGTTAATCTTCAATAAAGCAGCTTTTATCCATCAAAAAACATCTAAGTATTATATTCTCAGCTGAACCCCCATAATGCCCGTGTGTTGTAGAGGGAGTATATTTCTTGACAAGGTGAGCCTGTGATATAAAAGATTTGTATATTTGTTTACAAAGGGAGTATCTCTCTGTCAAAAAATATATTTATGTGTAACTAGTTACTCTTGTCTTTCTACTTCCTTTCACTGATATGTGGGGCAACCGGCAACGGGGTCCACGTGCCATATGCACAAATTAGAGTGCACAACTTCACGGTAGACACACCCCGGTCGTAGCACCGCAGTAATGCCCAATGAGCCGTCAAATCACAACCCCCCTTTCCAGCTTTAGCAGTAAGCTGGACTGACGAAGCGGCAATATTTCACTGGGCCTAAATCACCTTCTCCCCCGCCTGCTTGTTCAGAGAAAACCCCCTCTCGGCGATTGCATAGGATTTTCTCATGGAGAACCAGGTATGAATTCTTCATCCATCCCCGATAAACCCAAGTCCCTTGGTCGCAGGTAATCCTAGGATGGCAGCCGCCGCCGTTGATGCATTTTTCTTCCTACTAAATCTAGTGTGTTTCATTTGCAGTGCCCAAAGTGCGAGTACCCTACAGGTTTCTGCGACGCCACACTTGTTCCTTCTCATCCTAACACAGCATTTTGAAACGCGCACAGTATGTTCCTAGAATCCTCTTTTCTATCCGGGAGGGTGGGGGTTTTTTGAACATGTTGTGTTCTCATATTATTTTTCCTGCAGTGTATTATTTGCTCTGCCAGAACACATGTACTCAAGATGCTCGGCCTTGCCATAACTGAATACACTAGTTTAATGGTCACAGTGAAGACAAGCCATGGATATAAGTTCCGAGTTGGGTTCATGAACCAAGAAGATCACTGCTTTTTTATGGCCGAACTTGGATAAACTTTCTCAAGTGTTACAGACTGAAAGTTGGCGCACAAATGCTGATGGCAATAGAAGAACCTGGTCTCATCTTCACTGTGATCTTCCACCCCGACGTCGTTCCAATTGTTCATCCATGTTAGTTTTGTATCTAGTTCTTGCTTGTTGCCTCGATTACTTCTTAATCCACCTATTCTGTCTAACTAATCACAATTTAACTTTAGAAGTAGCAACGAATCTCTCACGAAGATGCTATTTCTAACTAATATTTTCTTATAATTGGTGGCACGTGTAGGTTTTTTCAGAGTTAAGAAGTCTGCTCATTTGTTACTCTGTAATAACTCGGCTGTTACTAATGGCACTGAAGTTGACTGGATCGACACCCAAAAGTTCCTACACTTTATTGATCGTCTTGAGGTCCTTGTGGGGCATTTCAATGGTGGAAGGCCACGTGGGATATGTGTGCCACTGCTGCACTCGTTGAATAGGTCCAACTGTGTCAAGAAACTTATGGTACGAGCTATTTTCTGTTATATATGTTGTTCATAAACTATTGCTTATACACAGTTTTACAGTTGTGATCTTCTTGAAACAGGAACTGCCGAGTTCTACTGTTCCTATACAGATGCCTGACCATGGTCGGGTCAGACTTGCGCTTGGTCACAACATGATGTTTATGTCGACCTACTCAATTCCCCTTGGAGGTGAAAAGATACTTATTCATGGGTGGTCTCAAATAATGAAGGCCCGTCCATCTTGGAGAATAGGACAAAAGATTATGTTCATGCTTTTCCATGGCTCTAAAGCGAATATCCTGTTTATTGACCACGTTGCGAGATGAAGCCGCTTTAAGAAGGTTGGGGATGCGCGGGGTGGTGCCTGGGCCTTGTCCTGGGGCTTGGCGGCCTCACCCTTGGTTAACTGTAGGCAAACTAGCACTGTTCGAGGCGTGCTTTGTACGGTTGAACCTGTATAAGTACTCATATTGCTTTCAGCTTTGGTTGTTAAGTGCCCCTGTTGGTTACAGTTAAGGTTGTTAAGTACTCCTGCTGCTTTTACAGTCTGTCGTGTTTCTTCAGTCCTGTCTTCCTCCAGCCGCCAAAACCAAACCAGCGTCGGCGGGGCCGCCTGCTTCCGCCTCCCACGGCTGGCTGCGCCTCAGCGCACGCATCGCCGCCCCACCTTCTCCTAAATCATTAACGCTGACGTCCTCCGCGCACTTTGGTGCGCTCGCCATGGCGCCGCCCTCTCGCATTGTCAACATGGTCAACAAACAACAGGAATCGGCAGAAGTACGTGCAGAGGATGACAGTAGGGGCCCACCACGTCAGCGTATGGAAAAATAAAATGCTTCCTCCTAGTGTTTTCCTGACATCTGGGACCCACGACATTGGGAGCGTATATAGTCAATAGACAAGAGAGGAGCACAAGATTGGCTGACACCTGGGACGTAGCTACTCGAGAAGTATTTTTTTTGTTTGGTATTGTTGAGACGGAGCAGGGTTTGAACTGGGTTGTGGCCCGTCTAGCCCAGGCATATATTTTATGTTCACCATGTGACCATCCCAGCTATTTTTTCTTTGTGAAAATGAGCCCAGTTTATTTTTTCTAAAGAATACCCAATCTAGGCCTACTTATTTTTCTACGGCCTGATGGGCTGCAACTCTTTCAAGACGCCTACAAATCTTGAAAGTAATATGAAATGGGTTGTAAATATAAAAATAGATGAAAAATTGGCAATTACTTTATAATTTCTGAATTTTATTACATTTTCAGATTCCTATTTTACTGGGCATTAACCTAATTTAAATATATCTTCAAAGTACTTTAAATCTGGCTGGACATTTCGGTTTTAAAAATAGTTTGGAACCCACAGAAATATCCGAAATTGGCCCTGGCCAACAAAAAAACGACTACAATAAATTGCATAAGAAGTTGCCATGAGCTATATATAAATTATTAAAAAAAGAGGGAGTGGTCTGACTTGTGGGCTTGTTTAGTTGACGCGTATGCAAGATTTTTTTAGTTATTATATACGTCAACAAACGATTCTAGCAGACGTAACCGTTGGATGTCAATCCAACGGCCATCGTGTTTCTTCAATCTCTGATCTTGTTGCTCCAGCCGCCAAAGCAGCGCCGGCGGGACCGCCTACTCCTGCCTCCCGTGGCCGGCTGTGCTGCCGCGCAGGCCTCAACGCCCCCTACTACTCCCATCGCTGGCCAGGGCATCCCTCCACTCACCCACACCCCCTGTTATTCTGCGGCGACGGCAGCCTCACACCGCAGCCGAACCGGTGAACGCTCGTACTCCTCTCCGCGTGGGCATCCACTGCCGCGTCGTCCCCTTCCTATGCCTCGCCGTCGTCCACCGCCGTGGTGCTCTCGGCGCAGCATGGTCAATGTGGTCAACGACCGACTTCCATCGGATGAGTACTGTACGTGGAGAGGCTGACAGCTGGGTCCACGGCAGCTGCAAGGAAGTGCCTCCTTATTACGCGGAAAATAATTATTCCTCCACCTGACAGTGGGGACCCATCGGACGGGCCACCAGTATTTTGGGAAAAATCGTTTCCCCCTGACTACTGGGACCCACCGGACGGGCCACCGTATTTTGCGAAAAAAACGTTCCCCCCGCTGTCAGCTCAGACGCACCGGAAGTGCCTCCTTATTACGCACAAAAAATGAATACTCCCCGGCTAGCTGGGACCCACCTTGGTGGGAGGATGACTTGTGGGCCTACTAAGTTGACAGGGATGAAGGGCTTTGTCAACTTAATCAATATGAACGATTCTAGCTCCTATGACCGTACGATGTCCATCCAACGGCCGTAGTGCTTCTTCAACCTCTGGTCTTCTTGCTCCAACCGCCCAAAGCAGCACCGGCCGTGCCGCATGCTCCTGCCTCCTGTGGCCGGCTGTGCTGCCGTGGAGGCCTCACCACCCCCTACTATTCCCACCGCTGGCCAGGCCCTGCGGCGACGGCAGCCTCACACCGCAGTCGAACCAGTGAACCCTCGTACTCCTCTCCGCGCGGGCTTCCACTGCCGCGTCTTCCCTGGCTCCGCGTCATCCCCTTCCTAGGCCTTGCCGTCGTCCACCGCCGTGGTGCTCTCGGTGCGGCGTGGTCAATGTGGTCAACGACCGAATTCCATCGGAAGAGTACTGTGCGTGGAGACGCTGATAGCTGGGTCCACGGCCGCAGCAAGGAAGTGCCTCCTTATTACGCGCAAAATAATTATTCCTCCACCTGACAGCGGGGACCCACTGGACGGGCAACCAGTATTTTGGGAAAAAATCGTTTCCCCCAGACTGTTGGGACCCACCGGATGGGCCACCGTATTTTGCGAAAAAACGTTCCCCCCGCTGTCAGCTCGGACCCACCGGAAGTGCCTCCTTATTACGCATAAAAAAATGAATACTCCCCCGGCTAGCTAGGACCCACCTTGGTGGGAGGCTGACTTGTGGGCCTACTAAGTTGACGGGGACGAAGGGCTTTGTCAACTTAGTCAATATGAACAATTCTAGCTCCAGTGACCGTACGATGTCCATCCAACGGCCGTAGTGCTTCTTCAACCTCTAGTCTTCTTGCTCCAGCCGCCCAAAGCAGCGCCGGTCGTGCCGCATGCTCCTGCCTCCCGTGGCCGGCTGTGCTGCCGCGGAGGCCTCACCGCCCCTACTATTCCCAGTGCTGGCCAGGCCCTGCGGCGACGACAGCCTCACACCGCAGCCGAACCAGTGAACCCTCGTACTCCTCTCCGCGCGGGCTTCCACTGCCGCGTCTTCCCCGGCTCCGCGTCATCCCCTTCCTAGGCCTCGCAGTCGTCCATCGCCGTGGTGCTCTCGGCGCGGCGTGGTCAATGTGGTCAATGACCGACTTCCATCGGAAGAGTACTGTGCGTGGAGACGCTGACAGCTGGGTCCACGGCAGCAGCAAGGAAGTGCCTCCTTATTACGCGCAAAGTAATTATTCCTCCACCTGACAGCGGGGACCCACCGGACGGGCCACCGTATTTCGCAAAAAAAAACGTTTGCCCCTGACTGCTGGGACCCACCAGCTACATCTTCGCACGCAAGGAAGTGCCTGACAGTCGGGACCCACCTGGTCGAAGCGTACGTAGCGTTGTCATTCTGGTCGCGAATGTGTACGTACATATATACTGGTCGACGTAGAGGCGCGCACGTGTCGTAGTAGAGGCGCGCACGTAGCATGTACACGTACGTACAGCGGCCAGGGTGCAAGAATGAAAATACGACCACATATGTGTACATACGGGCGGGGTCTTGAACGCCTACTCGCGCATAAGTACGGCCAGGGCTCGTGTACATGGCTGGGTCGAAATGGAGAAATAGCGTCGTCGTCGTGTTCATGGGGAGGCAACGGAATGCGTCGTGTTCATGGGGAGGCAACGGAATGCGTCGTGTTCATGGGGAGGCAATGGAATGCGTCATGTTCATCGGGAGGGCTTAGACGGAACAAACGATGGAAACGAGGCCTGGCGTACCGCAGAACGGAGGAAACGGCCTTGTGTTCGACCGGCCACGTTCGAAACAGGATCCTGTTGATCGGGAGGGGTCTGGCGTACCGCAAAACGGAGGAAACGGACCTCCTATGGTCGAAACGGGGGTCCTGTTCATCGGGAGGGGTGTGGCGTACCGCAAAATGGACGAAACAGACCTCCTACGGTCGAAACGGGGGTCTTGTTCATCGGGAGGGGTGTGGCGTACCGCAAAACGAGACTCCACGGGATACTGTTCATCTCCATCGTCGACCCCCTCCAGCCTCCACGAGCTACTGTTCATCCACCGTCGACCTCCTCCAGCCTCCACCTGCGACTGTTCATCCACGGGCTCCTGTTCATCCAGCCTCCACCGTGCGCTACTCCACCGGCTACTGTTCAACCAACCCTCTCCACGGGCTCCTGTTCAACTGCCCCTCCATGGGCTACTGTTCATCCTGCCCTCCACTGTCCACTGTTCATCCAGCCCTCCACGGGGTGGTCCTGTTCATCCAGCCCTCCACGGGGTCCTGTTCATCCAGCCCCAACCGGCTCGATCGATCGGGGTCCTGTTCATCCAGAGGCAACACCACGGGGTCCTGTTCATCCACCCCCACCGGGAACTGTTCATCCAAACCCCCCTCGAAACGCTCACTGTTCATCCAGAGGCAGCATCGATCGGCTTCAGTTAGCAGCAATAGCAAAGGAATCGCTCGATCGGGTTCAGTTAATAGCCATCGATCGATCGCTCGGGTTCAGTAACGAGTAGCCTGCAGTGCAATCGCTCGGGTTCAGTTAGATCCCAACGCCTCACTCGGGTTCAGTTAAAGCCAACGCCTCACACACACGCGCGTACGTGTATGAAAGAAACGCGCATCGCTCGGCCCCCGACCTCCCACCGTAACCGGGAACTCCCCTAAATTTTCCTCTCCCTCGCTTCTACCACGGTTTTTTCCGTCATGGACGGCCCAAAGAATGTCATGTAGCTGCATCTCCGGCCTGCCTAGGATGAAAAGCCCATTTTCTGTCATGATTTTTTGTAATAGAAGTAGGAGCCCACCACATCTATGATGATACCGGGTTTTGTCACAATTATCGTCATAGAAGTGTCATATGTATGACAGAAAAAATTTCGTTCGGCCCAAAATGTCACGGATGTGTCTTTTTTTTGTAGTGATGGTGGATGCACCAAAGGAGAATAGCGGCGATGACAAAGAAAATCCAGTTGAGAATAAACCTCCTGAGACACAGCAAAAACGCCGGCGTCCCCGGCACCGCTCTAAGTCACATCGTTCAAAGGACAACAATATCGGCACCGGAGAAGACAATACTCCGGATGATGCCGAAAACAATGAAGACCTTGCTGAGGTAACATCCGAACAGGAGGAGCAAGAAAACGGGCAAGCCAGCCCCGACGAACAGGCCATGCCCAATGACTCAGAGGACGGTAATTATCATCCGCTCTCTGAGGATGAGGAAAGCCTCGGCAATGAATATTTCATCGTGCCTGAGGAACCTCTCGAGCAGGAGCGCTTCAAGCGCCAGCTAATAGCCACCGCAAGGAGCCTGAAAAAGAAGCAGCAGCAGCAGCTTCAAGCTGACCAAGATCTGCTCGTCGACAGGTGGACTGACGTTCTGGGAGCCGAGGAATACGGCCTCAAACGCCCAGCCAAGAGTTACCCAAAGCAAAGATTGCTACCTCAGTTCGACGAAGAGGCACCGGAGCCCATACTTCCCTCGCGAGATGCGGCCGACCGAACACTACGCGGTCGGGACAGTGCGGCGGACCGACCACCTCGTGGTCGGGATAGAGCGGCAACTCAAGCCGAACAGCAGCCCGCCCCATCGCCACGAAAAAACAGAGAGAAAATAGTTCGGGGTCATACACACGACCTCCGGTAGACCCTGGATAGTAGATCAGGATATACCCGATCGATTTACTGATCGCGAGGACGTTCCTCCACATGTGATGATGGCTACCTATTCGGACATGACAAACCTAGTCACACCCGAGCCGACAACCACAGACGGACTCCATCGGAGCTACATCATGATGCGGCCCGATATAGAGGCGCCGCACACCCTCTTTGCTTCACTGATGAAGTAATGGATCACGAATTCCTTGAAGGGTTCAAACCCGTTAACATTGAATCATATGACGGAACAAGTGACCCCACGGTATGGATTGAGGATTTTATTCTCCATATCCACATGGCCCGCGGAGATGACCTCCACGCTATCAAATACCTCCCACTAAATCTCAAAGGGCCAGCTCGGCACTGGTTAAACAGCCTGCCTGAAAACTCCATCGGTAGCTGGGAGGACTTGGAAGAAGCCTTCCTTGATAACTTCCAAGGTACATATGTCCGGCCACCAGATGCCGATGACTTAAGCCACATAGTCCAACAACCTGGAGAGTCGGCTAGGAAATTTTGGACTCGGTTCCTAATCAAAAAGAACCAGATCGTCAACTATCCGGATGCCGAAGCCCTAGCGGCCTTTAAACATAGCATCCGCGACGAATGGCTCGCCCACCACCTCGGCCAAGAAAAGCCAAAATCTATGGCAGCCCTCATGGCACTTATGACCCGCTTTTGTGCAGGTGAGGATAGCTGGCTGGCTCGTAGTAAAATGCGGCCATAGACGCAGGCCCCTCCGAGGCCAAGAACAGCAACGGCAAGCTTCGACGTAACAGACACAAACGCCAAAGCAATGGTAATAATACCGACGACACTACAGTCAATGCCGGATTCAGCGGCTCCAAGTCCAGCCAGCGGAAGAAACCGTACAAGAGAAACAATCAGGGACCATCCAGCCTGGACCGCATACTCGACCGTCCATGCTAAATCCATGGCACACCAGACAAACTACCAACCATACCAACAGAGATTGCTGGGTTTTTAAGCAAGCCGGCAAGTTAAATGCCGAGAACAAGGAAAAGGGATCGCAGAGCGAGGACGATGACGAGGAGCCCCTGCAGCTAACCGCAGGGGGACAGAAGAAGCTTCCCCCTTAGGTCAAAATAGTGAACATGATATATGCTACACACATCCCGAAGAGGGAGCGCAAGCGCGCACTTAGGGACGTCTATGCGATAGAGCCAGTCGCCCCAAAATTCAATCCATGGTCATCATGCCCGATCACTTTTGATCGTCGGGACCATCCGATCAGTATCTGGCATGGCGGTTCAGCCGCACTGGTCCTGGACCCAATAATTGATGGGTTCCACCTGACGTGAGTCCTGATGGATGGTGGCAGCAGCCTCAACTTGCTCTATCAGGATACAGTGCACAAAATGGGCATTCATCCATCATGGATCAAACCCACAGAGTACCTTCAAAGAAGTCATACCAGGTGTAGGGGCCTGCTGTACGGGCTCAATCACGCTCGAGGTTGTCTTCGGATCTCCGGACAATTTCCGAAGCGAGGAGTTAATCTTCGACATAGTCCCCTTTCACAGCGGCTATCACGCACTGCTCGGACGGACCGCATTCGCCTGATTTAATGCAGTGCCACACTATGCTTATCCCAAACTCAAGATGCACGGTCTACGTGGCGTCGTAACAGTCAATGGAAATACGGAATGCTCTCTCCGTACAGAACAACACACGGCTGCCTTAGCAGCACAAGTATAGATCGGCCTTCTCAAGCAGAACCTTAATTCGGCTGCCGAGCCCACGGACACTGTCAAGAGGGTTCGAACTACCCTATAGCAGGACAACTCAGCTTGTCAGGTGCTAGACTAGCAATTTGGCCTCCGTCTCAGTACCGGTGAAGTAGTGGCATTCGTACAACGTGTACATAACTACGCACTCAAAATTCCATGGGCATCGACGGAGGCATAGCTAGTTTGTGATCCATAGTACGGCTCAACCGACACCGGATACACACATAGTTTCACTTTTATTCGTTTCATTTTCAGGTTTCAATCCCACAGGCCCCATCGGATGGCCTGATCACCAGTCCTCTTGAAGGATAAACACACCAAGACGGCGAGAAACGCAGATGTACGGTGGATTTTCAAGGTGGTTTCGTTAACAATCACTCTACTCATTTTTCAGTACCCACATGCATCTCTCCCTTGGTTTTTGGCATATTAAATAGCCTGTTTCTTATCGCACTACTTGTATCAATGCGCCTCGACGTATTAATCAAATTACAATGAAAACATTTCGCAGCTGGAGCTTTAAAGCCCCAGGTTATCACCTTTGCACCTTTTCTGTTTTCTTTCTTTCTTTATTTTTTCTTCTTTTTCTTCCTCCCCTGTGGGTAACCCTATCAGGTAGCACCCGTACACTTTGGTACGTTTGATGTTTGCTAGGGGCTTCATAGCACCCCACACTACGGCAATAAAAGTCCGAACACTTTTTATAAGTATAGTTCGGCACCCTGAATTTAGCATTATATGCATTGGCTTCGAATCATGTCTTTGATCAATAGTTGGGTTGCCCAGCTCCTGTGCTTGCTACCTTACGTTCCGCTATATCGGCTAAGGTAGTAAAGGGAGAACTACTTCGATTGTGCCTTGGTTTATCCAAAGGAGCACCTCAGTAGAGAAAGCCGAAAACTGACTGTCATGATGCGGCGAGAGCCGGTCAGCTGTTCGGAGGTTGCAAATCGTTGGATATTTCTTCTGCATTACGCGAAGGATCGGTACTTCCCGATCAGACGCTTATAGCACTCTAGTTCGGATACTAGGGGCTGCACCCATGTTTTTATTGTCAAACTCCTATGGCTAAGTGAGGGCGTTAACGCTGCATAGTCTGGTTGCCTGGTTCATTGCGCTAAACAACTCCTTCAAGGACCATATAATTGGATCAAGATTGTTTAGATACCATCCTGAACACCCACGTACTACCTACGTGGGGGCAGAAGCCGACGATTGGCCAACCCTCAGATTTCATACAACACGGCCGCACAGGAGGTAAAATTTAAAAACATAACAAGCATTATATTACAAACCCACTTTGTTTAATCATACAAGGTAGAAGGAACTTGAATACATTCATTCAAAGATCATGGCTTTCGCACACTGATCTGCAACAATGCAGGACCCCTCCAAGACATCGCCAAAGTATCGCTCGGGTGTGCGGTGCTCCTTGCCCTCAGGCAGCCCCTCGGTCGCCAACTTGACGGCGTCCATCTTCGGCCACCAGACCTTGACATAGGAGAAGGCCAGACGCGCCCCTTTGATGCAGACGGACCACTTGATGATGTCCAGCCGAGGACAGGCATCCACCAGCCTCTTCACGAGGCCGAAGTAACTGATGGGTATAGCTTCGGCTGGCCACAGCTGGATTATTAAATCCTTCATGGCCAGTTTGGCCACCCTATGCAGCTCGACCAGCTGTTTTAGCTGATCGCTGAAGGGCACCGGATGTTCTGGCGCAAGATATTGTGACCAGAACAGCTTCTCTGTGGAGCTCCCTTCTTCGACTCGGAGGAACTCCGCGGCATCGGTCACACTGCGTGGCAGATCAACAAAAGCCCCTGGAGAACTCCGAATCTGGGTCAGTAAAAGATAGTTCCTCTTCACATTCTTGCTTTTCATATTGAATGCCTTACCCACCGCGATCTTCCTGGCCTCCTGGATCTCCTGGAGGGCGCCCTGGGCTTCACTCCGGGCCGTCTCCGCACTCTTACGAGCCTTGGCGAGTTCGGCCTCTTGAGCCGATGCATTGTGCTCCAAGGTCTCGCACTTCCTCACTGCGTCCTGGAGCTCCTGTTGGACTTCGTTGACCCGGGCCTTGAGCTTCTTAGGGGCGGCCTGCTCCTTGACAGCCTTCCCCTCAGCTTCGACCAGGGCATTTCTTAGGGCCTCGACCTGGGTCGTCGCTTCTATACATATCATGACACTTCGATCAAATGCATATCACTTTAATTTTTTCGAATACATAACGAGTTATCACATACCTTGTTTTTCTTGGAGCTGCCTCCTCACCTGGCCGAGCTCCTCCTCGGCATGCTCTAGTCTCCGCTTCAGTTCAGAGACCTCGGCAGTATGTGAGGCACTGGCCAACAGCGACGCCTGCGTATTCATTTCAGACAATTTAGTTAGTTTCCTGCAATAAAGGATTGATCCTCTGTCCGGATTTACTTTCCAAACACCGAACAGTGTCTTAGGGGCTACTGTCTATATTGGGATTTTCTCTTTTTGCGTCGCTTACCTCAAAACCTGTCAGCAGGCTGTTGCAGGCTTCGGTTAGTCCTCTCTTGGCGGACTGAACCATTTCAATTACCGTGCCCATAAGAACACGGTGCTCATCCACAATGGAAGCGCCTCATAGCGCTTACAGCAGATTATCCGGTGCCCCTGGTTGGACAGGGGTCACTGGCGAAATAGGCATACCCCCTTCTTTCTAAGGAGGTTGCGTGCCGGATTTTGTAGCTGTGTCGGTCTCCGGAATCGAGTCCGACTAAGGGCCGAACTGAATACGGCCCCCTCATCACCAGTCTCCATGGGGATCGGCTCCCCATGGTGTCCGGCGATGGAGGCGTCGCCTTCTGGCGCCTCCTGAGCCTCTCCCCGGCCTGGGAAAGTCCTTCGGGACAACACCTTTGCGTTGTCCTTGGCCTTGGGGGAGTGAACGGCCGACAGTGACTCGCTGGCCATCGCCTTTGAATCCAACGAACCTCCTGACAAGGATCCCTGGGGGCGGTCGTGGGCCATACTGTAATAACATAACCAATCATGTCAATACAACAAGGAGGAGAGACTTGGTTTACGGGCAGATATGAGTCTTACCACTTACGATGCAGCCCAAGGCTTAGTGCAGGGGCGTTGCTCCGGACTGCTTTCGACGTCCCATGGGGAGCTGTCCATGAGTGGGCCTTTCGCCTTCTTGGGCACCTCCACCTCTAGAATTGTGGAGACCGCCCTCTTCTTCCTCCCCCCATCAGGGGGATAATCGCTTTCCTCCTTCTCCTCATTGTTGTCGTCTTCGGCGGCAGAGGAGCTGGTCTTATCTTCGGACGTCGCGTCCGAAGCGCCCTTGCAGCGGGGGCCACTCCGGACCCCCTTGGCCTTCCCCTGGGCCTTCTTCTCTGGCGCCTTATAGGGTGCCAGCTCTAGCATCTTCGCTAAACGCGGGATGATTGGTTCTTTAGGCAGTGGAGCCGGACACCGGATCTGCTTCGCCCTCTTCATCCAGTCCTGAAGAAGCAATGATAATAAAAGCTTAGATATCATCCTCAAAACAAGCAAGTAGGGGATGTGTTAAAGATAACATACCTCGTTGGGGAGGTGGTTAATGTCGTGCCCACGGTCTGAATCTGTGGCCGGCGGTATCTCGTTGCCCTTGAAGAGCAACTTCCAGGCATCTTCGTGAGTTGTTTCGAAGAGCCTCTCCAAGGTATAGTGCTTCTTTGTGTTGAACTCCCATAGAGGGCAGCTTCGGCTCTGGCAGGGGAGGATCCGGCGCACCAGCATCACTTGGATCACGTGGACAAGCTTGATGTCTTTATCCACCATGCTTTGGATGCGCCTTTGCAGCGCTATCAGCTCGTCCGATGAACACCAGTTCGGGCTCTTCTCGACCCAGGAGGTGAGTCGCATGGGAGTGCCGTAGTTGAATTCGGCAGCCATGGTCCATGTGGCATCGCGGGGTTCTGTGATGTAGAACCATTATTTCTGCCATTCCTTGATAGTCTCGACGAAAGTGCCTTTTGGCCAGGAGACATTGGTCAGCTTACTCACCATAGCGCCTCCGCACTCCGCGCGTTGGCCATCCACCACCTTGGGCTTCACATTGAAGATTTTGGGCCACAGCCCGAAGTGGGGTTGGATGCGGAGGAAGGCCTCACACACGACGATGAACGCCGAGATATTGAGGAAGGAGTTCGGGGATAGGTCGTGGAAATCTATCCCGTAGTAGAACATCAGGCCGCGGACAAAAGGGTGGAGTGGAAACCCTAGCTCGTGGAGGAAATAGGGGATGAATAGTACCCTCTCGCTGGGCTTCGGTGTGGGGACGATTTGTCCCTTGGCTGTAAGGCAGTGGGCGATTTCCTTCGCCAGGTACGCGGCCGCCCGAAGCTCGGCAATGTCCTTCTGCTTAACGGAGGAGGCCATCCACTTGCCTTGACCTCCGAATCCGAACATGGTTGAGTGCTTGCTCGAGTGGGAAAAAGATGAGAACTTGGGCATTGGAGCTCAAGAGTGGAAGGGCAGAGGAAGAGAGAAGGCATGGGAGAAGAAAGGGGATTCTTATTTCCTTATAAGGGTAGTTAATATTGAATGCCTCCCCACTCGCCTTAGAATTCGCCTACTCCCAAGGGCTGTGTAAACAGCACGGTTGGGTTACCCACGCCCGTATTGATGAGAATCCCACAGTAAGGGGACACGATCTCTGCTTCGACAAGACATGCCAATGGCAACCGCGTCTCGAAACATGGAGCGGCAGACGAAAAACGGTTCGAAATTATGACCGGGCAGACGTAATGTCATGTTGTAAAAAGTGGTCAGCAGAATGGACTCGTGGATTACTATATTCTCTCTGCAGTTGTGTGGTGTGTGTGTTACAAGTCTAGACACGATCAATACGTCCAAAGAATATCTTGGAGTTCGGAAGGAGGAACTCGCCTTGCAATGCCGAAGACAGATCTACGCGCTAGATACTTTTTCATTGAAGCCAGGTTCAGGGGCTACTGAGGGAGTCCTGGACTAAGGGGTCCTCGGGCGTCCGGCCTATTAGCCCTGGGCCAGACTGATGGGCTATGAAGAACACGAAGACCGAAGACTGCCCCGTGTCCGGATGGGACTCTCCTTGGCGTGGAGGGCAAGCTTGGCGACCAAACATGTAGATTCCTTTCTTTGTAACCGACCTTGTGTAACCCTAGATCCTCTCGGTGTCTATATAAACCGGAGGACTTAGTCCGGAGGGAGAGATTCATTATCATAGCCAGACTAGACTTTTAGGGTTTAGTCATTACGATCTCGTGGTAGATCAACTCTTGTAATACTCATATTCATCAAGATCAATCAAGTAGGACGCAGGGTATTACCTCCTTAGAGAGGGCCCAAACCTGGGTAAACATCGTGTCCCCTGTCTCCTATTACCATCGACCTTAGACGCACAGTTCGGTACCCCTTACCCGAGATCGCCGGTTTTGACACCGACACCCACCAAGGTTCAGTCTGTAACTGAGTGGTTGGCACCCACCTCAGATGGGGAGATCTGCAGTTTTCTAGGACTTGCAGGATATTATCGAAGATTCATTGAGAATTTTTCCAATATTGCGAAGCCTATGATGGAGTTGTTGAAGAAGGACACCAAGTTTAAATGGACGGATGAACGTGAGTCCAGTTTTCAGGAGTTGAAGAAATGTTTGGTTACAGCCCCAGTGTTGGTTCTGTCGGATATACGCAAGGATTTCCAAGTGTATTGCGACACTTCTCGCTTGTGACTTCGACCGCATGAGTTGAATTATGCCACACATGATTTGGAGTTAGCAGCCGTGGTGCATGCGCTCAAGACCTGGAGACATTTCCTTATTGGAAACCGATGTTATGTGTACACGGATCACAAAAGTTTGAAATACATTTTCACGCAGAAGGAGCTGAATATCAGGGAAAGGAGATGGTTGGATCTTATAAAGGACTATGATATGAAATTGCATTACCACCCAGGAAAGGCCAATGTCGTAGCAGACGCGTTGAGCCGTAAGAGTTACGCCAATACCCTTGTAAGCGGAGGGTTACCGCAGGAGTTAACCAAGAATCTCAGGGAGCTTCGTTTGGAGATAGTTCCAAGAGGTTTTGTCGAAACAATGGAGGTTAAGTCTACATTATTGGAAAAGATTCGAGAAGCTCAGAAGGATGATAAGGAAATTGATGAGATAAAGGAGAAAATGAGCAAAGGAAAAGTCAAGGGTTTTCATGAGGATGAGCATGAGACCATATGGTTTGAGGATCATATTTATGTGCCCAATAATGTTGAGATCGGGAAGTTAATACTTCAGGAAGCCAATGACTCGCCATACTCGATTCACCCCGGAAACACCAAGATGTATTTGGATTTGAAGGAGCGTTTTGGTGGACTGGAATGAAGAAGGATATTTTTCGAGTATGTAGCAGTGTGTGATGTATGTCAGAGAGTGAAGGCAGAACATCAGAAACCAGCAGGATTACTGCAGCCTATGCCGATACCCGATGGAAGTGGGAGAAGCTTGTCATGGATTTTATCACCGGATTGCCCAGGACCCGATCGGGATACGATTCAATCTGGGTAGTAGTTGATCGACAAAGGTAGCTCACTTTATCCCCGTGAAAACCACCTATACAAGCGCGAAGTTGGCCAAAATATATATGACCAGGATCGTATGTCTACATGGAGTTCCGAGGACCATCTTATCTGATAGAGGGACACAATTTACCTCAAAGTTTTGGAATCAACTGCACCAGACTTTGGGTACCAGGCTAGAGTTTAGTACAACCTTTCATCCGCAGACAGATGGACAGACAGAGAGAGTCAATCAGATTCTGGAGGACATGCTAAGAGCTTGTGCGCTAGATTATGGATCTAGTTGGGATGAAAATTTACCTTATGCCGAGTTCTCATACAACAGCAGCTATCAAGCTAGTCTGAAGATGGCACCTTTTGAGGCTTTGTATGGGAGAAGGTGTAGGACACCGTTAATGTGGGATGAAGTTGGAGACCGTCAGTTGTTTGGACCATATTTGATGAAAGAGTCAGAAGAGAAGGTTAAGTTGATTCAAGATAGACTGAAGGTAGCTTAGTCGAGGCAGAAGAGTTATACAGACTCAAAACGCAAGGAGGTAGTCTATGAAATCGGAGACAGAGCATATCTTCGCGTGTCACCTCTGCGAGGAGTTAAACGCTTTGGAGTTACGGGAAAGTTAGCCCCGAGATTTGTAGGACCATACCGAGTTTTGGAACGTATGGGAGAGGTTCCCTACAAGTTTGAGTTACCCGAAGGACTATCAGGAGTTCATGATGTGTTTCATGTTTCCCAGTTGAAGAAGTGTCATGCTGAGATGGCCGATATTCCACTAAGAGATACAGTACCCCTAGAAGCAATTCAGTTGGATAGTGATCTGACCTATGAGGAGAAACCTATCAAGATTCTCGAGTTTGCCAGCCGGGTTACACGCAGCTAGGTTATCAAGTTTTGCAAAGTTCAGTGGAGCCACCATACTGAGGATGAGGCCACCTGGGAATTGGAGGAAGACCTACGGAGAGACCACCCACACCTATTTTCTAGCCAACCCGAATCTCGAGGGCGAGATTCATCTTAAGGCCTTGTTCGGTTGACAGGGATCTAGGAGTGGTTTGGCAGGGGTTGAGGTGGATATAATCTCCCACAAGTAAAAATCCACCCAAATCCCCTCCAATCCTCTTGAGAAGAGGTGTAACCGAACAAGGCCTAAGGGGGGTAGGTTTGTAACATCCCAATTTTTTTCAATTTGGATGTTATACACAGGTCATCATATGCATATCATATTTTATTTGCAGTTCGTTTGCGTAGAAAATCCTAGGCAACTCAAGGACCCACAGAGAGAGTTGGGGATTTCATTATTTTCATATTTGAATTTTTCTCAAATTTGAAAAAAGAGGGTCCTTTTGGTTTTAATACTTTTCTCTCCGAATATTTCAAATATCAAAATAAATGAGAGCAGATAAAATGACTTCTCCAAAATAAAATAAATATTGCAGGAAAAATGTTAAAATCAAATAAATATTTTTATTTGGATTTTATTCGAGATTTATTTGAATTAGAAAAAAATATGTATTTTTCAAAATTGCATTTTAGGCCAGAAAAATGTTCACTTTGTTCTAAATATTTAATTTAGATGGTGAAAATTGTTTTTGGCATTTTTAGAATTTTTTTAATATTTATTTAGGATTTTTCTTCGATGGAAGTTTTATTTTAAAAAACTCGCGCGCCGAACTGGGCTGGCCCAGCCGAGCCAGGCCAAGGCCCAGCGCCGCCACCGCCTTCCCCGCGCCCGAGCCGCACCCGAGCCAAACTCCGGAGGGAGTCCGGGAGCACGCCGTCGCCGCTGCCTTGGCCCCTAGGCCAAGTTGGACCCCCTCCTACAAGTACCCCCCCGCCGCCCTCTCCACCCCGTCCCAAACCGCAGCCCCGCCGCCCGCGTCGCCGCCGCTGCCCCGCGCCGCGCCGCCGTCGCCCCATGCCGCTGCACGCCGCCCCGCCTCGCTGGACTCGCCGGAAGCCGCCGCCGTCGACCGCCGAGTTTTGCTGGGTTTTAGGTATAAAACCGTTCGTTTTTTTGGTTAGATCGGTTTTCCCAGATTTTTTTTCTTCCGTTAGATCTATTCTGCGAATGTTTGTTCGTTTGTCTCTGTTAGCGGACGTTCGTCCGATAGATTTTTCTTTTTCTGTTTTATTTTTGCTAGGGACCTATCCGCGATTATTTTTATCACAGATTAGCCCCTAATCTTCAAACCCTCACAACTTTTAAACCGTTCGTCCAAATCCAGTGAAACCAACGCCAAAATCTTCGTATCGAAGCCCTCTTTCCAGTTAACCAACTTGAACATGATTTTGACAATTTAAAATTTGGTGGCAAGCAGTTTTAAATTCGAACTTCTTTCGATCATAGTTTGAGTTGCGTAGATCCGATTTGATTGATTCTTTTTGCAAATCAAAGCACTGCTGTTGAACTTTCAGTTTGGACTTTCTCATATGAGTTTTACCCTTGCATCTATGCTTGAGTGCTTATGTATGCTATTGTTTGTTTGCGATAGAATTTCCGGAGTGCGAAGCGTGCTACTACGAGTCTCTAGGGTTTGCGGATCGCCAGCAAGGCAAGTAACACTTTGATAATATCCCTTTGTTATCCAGTTTTTACGCATTAGTCTCAACCCTCAAACACTGCATGGTGTGGACTTGAATACTTGTGGGTAGTCGGAAGTAGTGATGAGGTAGAACCTATTGTCTTTTGTATCAAACTATGGGAGTTACTTCTACGTTATGCTTATACTGCTATGCTATGCTCGTAGACGTGGTTTGGTTTAAGTGATCCATGACAGATGTGAGAGTTTTAATTAATGGTTAAATTTAAGGTGGCTACTTTAATACACATCTGGGTGGATTGGTTGAGGCACCCTGGAGCACCCAGTGGTTGTCTGGGCACCTGGAGCAATCTAGTGTTGTCTTGGGATATCCCGGAGTACCCGTGTGATCATCCTACGGTTTGCCACCCAGGCTCAAAGGGATCATAAGATTATTCATGCTGGAAACTTCCGTGTGCATCCACAAGCCATTATGGGCTCCGGCATAGTAGAGTATGTTGCGTGACCTCTTTCAGTGGTAGGCTAGGGGATGTAGGTGGTACTGTCTACCTAGAGTAAAGAGTTAATGCTTCTGAAAGACTGCGTCTCAGTCATCCGTTTCTCAAACATCATGCAGTGCGAGAAATTAAACGGAGGATATCGAGTCTTGTGGGTAAAAGTGTGCAAACCTCTGCAGAGTGTACAAACTAATCATGATTAGCCGTGTCCCCGGTTATGGACATCTTGAGTATCTGGTGCTTGAATTATTGTTTTGATCTAATCACTCTAAATTAAATTGATGGGTTCTTAATATTGTTGAATAGGGATTGAGTTGGAGGAACCTTCTCAATGTTTATCAACTACCATGATAGTTAAACAAAATATATTACTTTGTTGTAGGAAAAAATTGGCTTTTCACAAAAACATAATAACCATAGAGCCCCCACCAGCCAAATATGCATATAGTTATAGCTGTTACCTATTCATTTGCACTACAGTGTTATATTGCCAGCATATTCCATGTCCTGGCCCGTTTTTGGGCTGCAACTTATTATGTTGTAGACTTTTTAGACGAAGAGTAAGGTGTGATAGGTCGTTGTCGTGCACTTGGCTATGCCGTTGGAGTTGATGGACTCGCTTTATCTTCCAAGCCTTCCGCTGTTATCTTATTTGGATGGCCTTAAGCCATATTATTGTAATAAGTACTCTATTATGATATATTTGATGTAATAAGTGTGCGATTGCAACTCTGTTATAAATCCTTCAAAGTACTGTGTGTGTCAGCATTACCGATCTAGGGATGACACTTATGCACAGAGACTGGCCATTTGAGGTCGGATCGCTACACAAGTAAAGTTACCGATGGACAAAGACAAAAGAGGGGATGCCTTCTGGGGCATCCCCAAGATTAGGCTTTTGTTTGTCCTTGAATTTTACCTTGGGGTGCCTTGGGCATCCCCAAGCTTAGGCTCTTGCCACTCCTTATTCCAAAATCCATCAAATCTTTACCCAAAACTTGAAAACTTCACAACACAAAACTCAACAGAAAATCTCATGAGCTCCATTAGTATAAGAAAACAAATCACCACTTAAAGGTATTGTAATGAACTCATTATTTATTTATGTTGGTGTTAAACCTACTGTATTCCAACTTCTCTATGGTTCATACCCTCCGATACTAGCCATAGATTCATCAAAATAAGAAAACAACACACGAAAAACAGAATCTGTCAAAAACAGAACAGTCTGTAGCAATCTGTATCAAACGTATACTTATGTAACCCCAAAAATTCTGAAATAAATTTGTGTACATGAGGAATTTGTCTATTAATCATATTCAAAAAGAGTCAACCTAATCGCAATCTCCAGTAAAAAATGGCAGCTAATCTCGTGAGCGCTAAAGTTTCTGTTTTTTGCAGCAAGACCGCAAAGACTTCCCCCAAGTCTTCCCAAAGGTTCTACTTGGCACAAACACTAATTAAAAACATAAAACCGCAACTAAAAAGAAGCTAGATGAATTATTTATTACTAAACTGGAACAAAAAACAAGAAACAAAAAATAAAATTAGGTTGCCTCCCAACAAGCGCTATCATTTAACGCCCCTAGCAAGGCATAAAAGCAAGAATAGATCTGGGTATTGTCATCTTTGGTATGCAATCCATAAGTGGCTCTCATAATAGATTCATAAGGTAATTTAATTTTCTTTCTAGGAAAGTGTTCTATGTCTTTCCTTAATGGAAATTGGAATCTAATATTTCCTTCTTTAATGCCAATAATTGCACCAATCGTTCTAAGGAAAGGTCTACCAAGAATAATAGGACAAGTAGGATTGCAATCTATATCAAGAACAATGAAATCTATGGGCACGTAATTCCTATTTTCAACAATAAGAACATCATTAATTATTCCCATAGGTTTCTTAATGGTGGAATCCACAAGATGCAAATTTAAAGAACAATCATCAAATTTACGGAAACCTAACACATCACACAAAGTTTTTGGAATCGTGGAAACACTAGCACCCGAATCACATAAAGCATAACACTCATGATCTTTAATCTTAATTTTAATAGTAGGTTCCCACTCATCATAAAGTTTTCTAGGGATAAAGACTTCTAATTCAAGTTTCTCTTCATAAGATTGCTTTAAAGCATCAACGATATGTTTGGTAAAAGCTTTATTTTGACTATAAGCATGAGGAGAATTTAACACGGATTGCAACAAGGAAATACAATCTATCAAAGAGCAATTATCATAATTAAATGCCTTGAAATCCAAAATAGTGGGTTCATTGCTATGTAAAGTTTTGACCTCTTCAATCCCACTTTTACCAATTTTTGCATCAAGCTCTAAAAACTTCGAATCATTGGGACGCCTTTTAACTAAAGTTGACTCATCTCCAGTCCCATCTGTATCAAGATTCATATTGGAAAACAAAGATTTAATAGGGGACTTATCAATCACTTTTATATCTTCATCATTATTATTATTGAAACTAGAAGAACACGCTTTTACAAAGCAATCCTTTTTAGCACGCATCCTAGTGGTTCTTTCTTTGCACTCATCAATGGAAATTACCATGGCTTTGAGAGACTCATTGATCTCATGCTTAGGTGGAGAAGATGTAAGTTTCAAAGAATCAATATCAAGAGAAATTCTATCCATGTACCTAGCCAACTCATAAATCTTAAGCAATTTTTCTTCAAACAAAGCATTGAAATTCTTTTGCGAATTCATAAATTCTTTAACAGTGGTCTCAAAATCAAAGGGCATCTTATTAAAATTTCCATAAGAGTTGTTGTAGGAATTACCATAATTATAAGAGGAATTACCATAATTATAAGAGGAATTACTAGCACTACAAAAAAAGACACATCCGTGACATTTTGGGCCGAACGAAATTTTTTTCTGTCATACATATGACACTTCTATGACGATAATTATGACAAAACCCGGTATCATCATAGATGTGGTGGGCTCCTACTTCTATGACAAGAAATAATGACAGAAAATGGGCTTTTCGTCCTGGGCGGGTCGGAGACGTAGCTACATGACATTCTTTGGGCCATCCATGACGGAAAAAACGTGGTAGAAGCGAGGGGGAGGAAAATTTCGGGGAGTTCCCGGTTACGGTGGGAGGTCGGGGGCCGAGCGATGCGCGTTTCTCTCATACACGTACGTGCGTGTGTGCGAGGCGTTGGCTCTAACTGAACCCGAGCCATTGATACACACTCATATTTAGTAGTAGTATATAGATTACTGTAAAATAAGGATAATATCCATATATTCCTAACCATTTGATTATTCAGGGTACAAATTCGCTGTAATGACATGGTCACAATCGCATGAATTAACTCATTTCCAAATATAGCTGATTTACGGCGTCTCTAATACATTGCCATAGTTCTACTCAAATTCTGCTCAAACAGAGATATGCCAATCATCACAAAAAGTTCAAACAGTGTCATCGCGTCATCATTAACATGAGAGGAAACAACTTACACGCGCCATCCCAGCAATACGTGGTGCCATCTGCTTTGTCGATCGTGTAGATGATGCCATTGTGTTCAATAGCATCACATAAGTGTGTATCAGCTTTGACGATGATCCACTATGAGCCGAGTTGTCTCCAGCTAAAGAAGGCACCGGCGTAAAGATAGGTGAGTCCGCGGTCGAACAAGGCAATTAGCTTGAAGTCTGCGTAATTCGCATGTCGTGTGGGCACTTGGCAGATTACAATCTTCGGCAAAACAAGGTCCGTCCAACTGACGTAGTAATCTAGATGACTTGGACCACGATGGTAATACTCTATATAATCCAACGGAGGAAGGATAATCTCATGGGAGGTCTGGAAGTTCACGAGCACCAACATTTTACCATCTTCTCTGAAGGCAGCCATCCAGTGGGAGTTCATGCCGACCCAGTACATACCTGCCAAGAAGTTTCGGGTGATGGTGATCGGATCAATGTCGAGGGAAATGATGTACAACGACCCACTACATACCTTCAAAGAAGTTTCGGCTAATGGAGATCGGATTGAAGTCGAGGGGCATCATGCATGCCTCTGTATCATGGTGAGCCAATCTCACAAGACCAGATAGCAGCAAGTAGGGTGTCTTGAAAAGCTTAGGCCTCGCTTCGACGATGGCCGTGTGCATGTCCCTCGAGCATGCAGCCAGCCGCAGGGCGCTCAACATATCCATACACAAACAACAGAGGTCGAGGATGTCACTGGGGAGATTGCTCCAATGCGGCTCATATGGATGCTGCGCGGTTCGCGTTCAGCCATGGTGGAGTTTGGAAGGGGGCTTGATTTACGGGGGAGAAGGATGTCGGTGCTGGAGCGGCTAGCAAGGGAATAGTGGTACTGGGGGAGGCGAGTGAGGCGACGGTACACGGGGCACAGTGAGATGGAGACGGAGGAGATGGAGATGGAGTGGTGCTATGGGAGCGGAGAGGGAGATGAGGCGAGGCGCCAATGTGCTGTACAGTGGCGGTGACAGATTGCACTATGCACAGGGTGAGGCTGACTTTGGTAACCCGAACACGCCGCCTGGACTAGTGTCAGGCGCAGGGTGTTGTCACTTCACTGTGAGGACCGGATGAATAGTATTTTGACCATCAAGTGTACCACAGTTGTACTACTACTACTACTACTACTACTACTACTACTACTACTACTACTACTACTACTACTATTACTACTACTACTAGGTACATGAGTACTCCAGTATTGTATAGCGTAAATAGGTCTCCCGTGCTAGCATGCACGAGAACCAAATTCTCATGCATGCCCAATCAATGCTCTGTCGCGATGCATGCAGTGGTCATTCTGGTGCATCAAGGATGGCATGCAGATCGTTCCACACTTGAGAAGAGGAAAAATGGAAAGGTAGAATGCGGCAGCAGAGGAAGAGAACGCTGGCTAACGAGGCTGGGAGGGGATCGAGCAGGAAGTTAATGCTCCACGCCTAAAGGTTTTGGGAAAACCTGATTTTCATAAGGTGACTTATACTCACCTAAACGGAGGGAGTATTCCTTAACCATAGAATGTTGTGTCTCCCACTCACGCGCTCAAAAAAAAACTACGACACATTTCTTATCTGTTTGCATAGGTCCCACCTATCAGGAAGGATGGGCACGTACACGAACGGGTACGACTCATCAGTCTACCCACATAGCCTTTTCGTTTAGTCTACCTAGCCATCTAATAAACTGCCTGCATGCCACTTCTCCCATTTACTTCTCCATCGGGAACCGATTCTCCTCGGCTTCTTCACCTTCCCTTCGTCTTCATTTGCATCCAAACCCCACTGCGTTCACATTGTTTTAACCTCTTTAAATAATCATCTACTACTTCAGTTAGACTAGCCATCTAATCCTAATTCTCCAAACCATAGCCCTCCGTTCCAGCGGTTCCAAATGGCGATAGAGATCGATATGCAGGTTTTTAGCGTCCAACATGTCCCCGTCGAAGGCTCGATGCGCATAGTTGCCACTGTCGCCATCCACCCAAGGGTTGTTCGGCAGTGGATCAAAAATGTATCCAACTCCCTCGAAAAGGTAGAGACGAAGGTCATCGGTCTCGACGCAGAGTACACGGAGCGTGCCCCTGGGAAGATCCAGCGCACCGCCGTCCTTCAGCTGTGCCTCGAAGATGATGTTTTTGTGTACCACATCATACCCTCGCCCTCCATACCAGGTGAGCTTCATGATTTCTTGTCTCGGGAGAACATATACTTCTGTGGGGCAGCCATCGAAGGGGACAAACAGAAGCTGGAGCCGTACAACCTTGATTTGAATAGCATCACTGACCTACAAACCAGAATCAAAATTCCTGCAGAAGTTTGTGATAAACAGACACCATCCCTATTCGACGTAGCAAATTTTGTGCTCGGTACAAATCTTTAGAAGGGTGGCGAGACGGTGGCATAAAGGTCGTCTGGATGGGAGAATTATCCCTTGACGTATGAGCGGATAAAATATGCTGCCCTCGATGCCCGTGTGAGTTTCGAGATAGCTGCAAGGTCCAAAGAGCTTGTTGCAAAGCCGTCTCCCACAGAGAATGAGAACAAGAAGAAGAAGAAGAAGAAGAAGAAGAAGAAGGAGAAGGAGAAGAAGGAGAAGAGGAAGGAGAAGAAGAAAAGGCTGCACCAGCAGGAGGGCATTATGGATGGATGAACTATTTCCTCTCTTGTAAAAAAATTATTCCCTCTCGGTGTATATTGATATAGATGGACTATTTCGATGGTGTGCATGTCTTTGGAACAGAGTAGTAGCGTGGGTCCGCTTGACTATAAGGAACTATTTATCCGCATATATAGCTTTCTCTGCTACTCCTTCCAATGATCGGTATGCAGTGCATGTGTCCGTAGACATGACAGCTTGTCCATTGAAGTTCAACTACGGCGACCATCACGTTTCATCTCGCGATTCCCATGACACCACTCCAACCCACGGCACCACGCCCCCCGACGTGCGCCTCACCCCTCTTGGCCGCACCGCCCCTCTGCCTTTGTGTGCATGACATGTGGGCCACCTAAAATGCGGCGAGCATCAAGTTTCTACCACAGCCACCCGCGATTCCCATGACGCCGCTCGAACCCATGAAACCACACGTCTGCCGACCTGCGGCTCACCCCTCTTGGCCCCACTGCCCCTCTGCCTACGGGAGCATTACATGTGGACCAGTCACCTATCGGGTCCACATGTTATTGACTCAAAGCTAGGTGTAGTAAGGCGCTGAAGCTCAGTCTCGACGGCCCTGAGAGGGAAATGTAACTCCTGCGCCAGGGCTTGTGGTGCTCCCGCAACACGAACTCGTGCCAAACTCGAGATTTGTTTCTTTACTATACATGCACGCACCGATTTAATGGACATTTTAATCTCAACATGTGATGGGGAGCTCTAAATTTGAATTTGAAACTTATGCATTAATTGAAGGAGGATGCATTGGCCGTTCAACATATCGGGAACCGCTACTCCCTCTCTCGTCTGCATTAAAGTCGTATCGGGAACTGCGCTGCCCGCTATTAAATCGAATACTCCCTCAGTCTAGGTGAGTATTAAGTCATCTTACGAAAACCACTCGTTTCTTCACATTATATACGTACAATATATATGGCCAACATCATATAGCCAGCGGTTTAGTTGTCAAAGAATTTCAGGGTGCTTAGTTTTGTCAAAGAATTCCAGGGTGCTTAGTTTTATTTGAGGGGTGGGTTATGCACTTATGCTGGACACCATTATTGTGACAAGCCTCTTTAATAGTACTACTGTACAAAAGTGGAGTATATACATTTTTAAAGGCTAGAGGGCAGGGCAGTCTAGCTCGGTCGGTTTCACGAGAGGCGAGGGCCTTTGTGATTTGCCGGCTCATTACTGCTGTCAAATCGAATAGTACTGCGCCGCCCGCTGCACGCCCGGCGCCTCCATTAAACCCCTCGGTTAAACCCGCATGCAAACCGAGAATCCTACTCCGGCCACACGTTCGTTCATGAGCGGGCCGGAATTAAACGCAACACCGGCCGAGCTCCTCCCGCCCGCCCTCAGTTTAAACAAGGCCAGACGCTGGCCAAGCTCCTACCGTCCACCCTCTATTTACACGAGGCCAGACAGACAGTGGGCGAGAATCGCACCTCTCCGCCGCTTCCCCATTTCCTCCTTCACCATTTTCTCCACTCTTCTGATGGCTTCCGATGAGCCGTTCACAGGCATATTACCCAGCTGGGTGGCCTGCTGAGCCCTCCGGTTACGGGCGAGGCCGCTCGGTGCTTCACCAACCTCGCTTGGCCCGACGGAGCCAGTTGGCACCCCAAGCAGGTGCGTGGTTCAGCAACTCGCTGCTCCAGTTCAGCTTGATGAGGAGTGGCGAGTTTCTCCACGCCGGCACAGCGGCGAGCACGCTGGTACGGGCACCGTCGATGCCGCGTCGTACCACGCCACCCGTGTCTGCGGTGGCCGCACCTCCCGTGTATGTGGGTGCGCCTCCCGTGCCTACGGCAGTGCCATGTAGGCAGAGACAGAAGCCGGGTGCGTGGAGAGCGACGAGAAGGTGGCCAGCTTCTTCGTGTCCACCGCCATCATCAAGGACAAGTAGAACACGGGAGGCCGCCGCCACTTGGGACCCATGAAGGCCACCGCCGAGGCAACGACCACGGATTCAGGTGGTTTCTTTGCTGCTTCGTCTCTTCCGAGGACCTTCGTCGACCCCGCAAGTGTCTGACGGACATGAGGAAGACAAAGGGATCCGAGGGCGGCCTTTTAGAACTAAAATAAGTATAGATACATCCATTTATAGGACAAGTATTTCCGGACGGAGGGAGTATTAATTATACAAGAGAGCTGGATTGGCACCTCTTAGTTCATGTAAATGTAATGAAATCAATCATGTTTATATGAAGATCTGGCTTTTTTATACGAAATCCTTCATGCTTATATGAAATCAGTCTGTGTTTGCACGAATTTCATCTGGTTGATTAGAGTTGTAAAAATGTATACCGCTGGCGTTTGATGTCGTCCTCCGCTTAAGGAAGCGGGAGGAAATTTGCCGGTTGCCATTGGAGATGCTCTTTATGTTGGTGACATCCAATCCATTTGAGTTAATTGCCTGTATGATTGCCCCTCTATAAAAATTTAATTGCATGTATAGTGTACACGTGACTTGCAGGGTGGCTACAGCTTCGTACAGAAAGTTAAAAAGAAACAAGCCCATCCTTAATCTTGTATTCTAAGTACTCTGTGGGTTCCACTGTCAGTACAGTAGCGAAAGAAGTATATATTAAATACGTAGAGTAATATATAATATAAAAATATAAAGTTAAAAGACAGAATTCAAACTCATGTCATCGCGTTGCGAGCATCCGGCGTTAACCAGCCTAGCACATTTTTGTTGTAGACCATGCTGGAGATATATCTCCATGTCTACTCTTATATATACTCCATTCGTTCCTAAATATTTGTCTTTTTAAGATTACAAATGGACTACCACATACGGATGTGTATGTAGACATATTTTAGAGTGTAGATTCACTCATTTTGCTCCGTATGTCTTTTCAGGAAGGGGTCAGATTTGTCCTTGATTTATTTATGAGGTATCCAGATGGCACTGCACCGCCAAGAAAATAGGGTAACATCAAAATTATGGACTACTTTTTTGAGTATGTTGGTAAGGTCCGGTCATAGTCACTTGTTGAAATCTCTAAAAAGACAAATACTCCCTCCGTCCGGAAATACTTGTCATCAAAATGGATAAAAGGAAATGTATCTAGACGTATTTTAGTTTTAGATACATCTCTTTTTATCCATTTTGATGACTAGTATTTTCGGACGGAGGGAGTAGAAAAAGAGTTGGTGATGATGGTGTGCGTGCCATCCTGCAATATAGGCCGTCGGATTTATATCTAACGGATAGGAAAGAAACTATGGCAATTTTGCAAAAATATACCCACACGTCTCTCCACGTTCACAAATAAGGCCTTCCCTCGTTCAACCTTTTCTCTCACAAGATAAACTACTCATACAAATGCATCTTGATGTTCCATGCAATGCACGAGCAGCTAGCTAATTTCTTTTAAAATAGTTGCTGCGATAATTGGGTTGAAGTGATATATTTTATGTCTGCCTCAAATCATTTCAGATTCACTAGTAGTAACAAAGAAAAGGTTGCCTTGTTAATTAACAGAAAACAGGGTGAAAACTATCACATGAGGCCGGTAAAAACAAGGCACACTGGGTTCAGCGTCATCGTCACTACAGCTGTGCGCGCGCGAGAAGTCTACATATCGAGGGGGCTACCGAGCGAGGCACCGAGACACAATGTTTGAGAGAGAAACCAATTGTCAGATTATGATCAGATCGAGTTGTCACCCTTCTGCTGTCATTGTTGGGGGGAGGGAGAGAAAGACGTATTGAGAGTGTGCGCGGTAGGCACAGAGGCACAACTAGTGTGTGTGTGTGTGTTTGAAAGAGGAGTAGATAGATTATTATCAAGATCGATGTGCCACCCTACTCCTTCGGTGCCGGGTAGTGTGTGTGTGTTTGTTTGAGAGAGAAGCCAGTCGATAGATTAGTATCAAAATCGAGGTGTCACCCTACTCCTTCGGTGTTGAGAAGTGTGGGTGTGTGTGGGGGGGGGGGCAGTTACACTCACATATCTCTACTCTTATAAAAACAGAGTTGGTGATGATGGTGTTCCTACCATCCTGCAATATAGGCCATCCAATTTATATCCGATGGACACGAAGGAAACTATGGCAATTTTGCAAAAAGATACCCACACCCTCTCCGCATTTGCAAATAAGGCATTCCCTCGTTCATCCTTTTCTCCCACAAGATAAACTTCTCATACAAATGCATCTTGATGTTCCGTGCAACACATGGGCATCTTGCTAGTAGGGAGAAGGAGTTTGTGTGACACATATCTAGCTATATTAAGGGATAGGTAGATAGCATATGTGTGAGAGACATTAGTGGTTGTGGGTGGGTGGAATTAAAGGGGTGGGCGTGTTAGACATAGAGAGCGTGTGTGTTTCTGTGTGAGAGACTTGTAGGATGGGGTAGAAAGACGAATTTAACCCTGACAGAGGGAGAGAAATACACAAAGTGCGTGTGTGTGATTCTGATGCCCATAGGGAAATGAGATATGTATGCGTGTGAGAGAGATTGCACAATTCATTCACGTATCACTATCTAGCGATCGTGGACGTGCATCACTTGAACATAAGTCAATGTCTACTTCATATCGTGGCCAAAGGTACAATATCGATTCAACGCTATAAAGATTGGACACTCACATATCACATTTTTTCTATTTAAATAAGCCTTTTTAGTTGTGCATGCCAAAGTTACAGTGATGTTTCTTCAAACAACCAATGTAGCCATCATGAACATGCATCATTGTTACTCTTGCATTCAAATTCATTAGTCTTGGATGATTTAAGTTTCTATTTTGAAGTAATATATGTAATATTCATATATGAATTCAACGGGTACGCAATTTATGAAATGGAGGCTATGTAATCATATGAGGTAACACTTTTAAGTAGCTGACTACAATATCCATTTCTTTTTGTGCGCCTCTACACTAACACGTCAATGCATTATGTTTAAAGTAAATAACCAATGGCACTAAATTATCTATTTACACGAGAAATACATAGGCTGAGCGTTTGATCCTTTTTTTGTGAACGCGCCACTACACCCGTACGTTGGGCCGCGCCCGTGTGAACGTCCAAGTTATCGGCGCATCATCCCGAGTTATTGTCTTTTTTCTGGGGTGGACTTCACAATAGTTATTAACTGCTGACGCGTGCCCCGTGTACACAGTCTAGCATGACGTTCCCGCTAGCACGGTCCAAAATTAGTTGAAACTGGATACGAACGATCCTGCGGGCGACAAAATCTCTCGCCTTATTCTAAAATTTCCGCCACCTTAGTCTTTAGCATGCGAAATCCCCCTTTTGTCCTTGGTGCACGGAGACCAACAGTTACAATACCGCCCTCATCTACATGATAGGTCGGGGCTGCTTTGGTAACTTCTGGTTCCCCCACTACACGGCACCCCCATTTCCTCTCCCCCTCCCGCAAAAACGACTAACTCCATAGCACCAGAGCATCTTACATCACGCCGTCCGTACTTCATCGCCCTTTCTCCCCTCCCCTCTCGAAACCCTAGACTGCTCATCCACCGGCGTACCATAGCCCATTCACTGCCAGCGGCGTCCACCTCGCCGGATCTACTTCTGCGGCCGCATCTACCCCTCCCACCTCCCCTAGAAACAAGTAGACTGCTCATCCACCACTGTACCACAGCCCATTCAGTGCCGGCCTTGTCCACGGCGCCAGGTCTGCTTCGCCGTTACTCTCGTCAACCGCCGCGCATCTGCAGCGACTCATTCGTACTCCCCACCGGAGACGCTTCGTCCACACCCCCCAGAGCCGCCCCACCGACGCCCCCGTCGACGGCCTCTGATCCTCTTCACCGACACCTTCCTCAACCCTACCGGAGCCGCTTCACCGACACCTTCCTCAATCCTACCAGAGTAGCTTCGCCTATACCATTCTCAACCCTACCGGGGCTGCTTTGCCAACTCACAAGTCCACGGCCTCAGATCCGCTTCCTCGCACCCTCATCCAACCTACCGGAGGAGCTTCTTACGCCCCATCCACGGCCGCAGATCCGCATCGTCGACACCACCCTTAACCCAACCACCGGAGTAGCTTCTGACGCCCCATCCACGGCCACAGATCTGCATCGTCGACACCATCCTTAACCCAACCACCGGAGCAGCTTCACCTACGCCCTCATCCACGGCCATAGATCCGCTTCGCCCACACCGTAGTGCACCCTACCGGAGCCGCTCCACAAACACCCTACTCGATGGTTCTAGATCTCCTTACCGGACCCCGACAGCCAGCGCAGCGTCATCACCCTCGACGTTTCTAACCTGATTCCCACAGTCTGGAGAGATGCCAAGCACCCGCCATGACCTAGGTACTTGTCACCTTTAAACCCGTCCAGCATCACCTGCCCGATGTACTTCAAATATACTAACCAGTCGCTTTTACCTGTTATGCAGTTGTAAAAAACTACAAGGACGATGTTTCTTCTGGATCTAACAGCTTGGCCAACCAAGATCCTGGATTGAGGCATTGCTATGATCTTGTAAGCGCGTCTCTCTCTCTTGTATTGTTCTGTGCCTGCCAGCGTGCTTTGCTAGGATTTTCGACCAGTAATCCCTTTGTGCAGACAATGATTTCTACTACTGGCTGCTAAATTAGATATGTAGATGTCATACATGATACTACCGCGTACCTCCGTTCCTAAGTATAAGTCTTTCTAGAGATTCCACTATAGGCTACATACGAAGCAAAATGAGTGAATCTACACTCGAAAATGCATCTATATACATCTGTATGTGGTCCATACTAGAATCTCTACAAAGACATATATTTAGGAACAGGGGCAGTACATTACACAAAATCGTAGGTGGCATGTAGGAATTCCAGTGCACTACATTAGGCTCCCTTAGAGTGCCTGCTAGTCCAGCATACAGAGTCAAGGCTAGTTTATGGTGCGCACACAATCGTTAATTGGTGGTTTAAATATGCGCAAGGGATATGCAATGTAGTATCATGTAGAGATGTCTGAAATTAGCCGTGTCAACTTGCAGATAGGGTTACTCAATGAAAAAGTACAAGATGTATGTGGCAATTTCATGGAACATCGCAAAAAAAGGAGAGGCAGCGGTGAGCCTATACAGTGTGCCATGGTACGTCACTCCTCCATTGTAATCATCGTGACATATTATTTGTATGCCAGTTCTATTAGCCAAGTTTCTTAGGGACAGTTATTACAAGTTATCCTAAGAAAATAAGCACCTGTGAATATAAGCTCCATGTAATAAGCCAACCAGTTCTTTTCATTGCGTTTTCAGCTTATCTTTGGTATGATCAGTGGAAAGTCTAGGTTGCATTATATTTTTTTCATTTTGCTGCCCATATGGAAATTAATTTGATATGCAAACATCACAAATTGAACCCAGTGCAGTAATTAATATGATAGGAAAACAGACCATCACTATTTGCTCAAAATGTAAATACAAAGATACCATCTACTTGGCACAATCTACTTTGGTCAATGTTTTCCATAGAGATCCCATTGACTAATTTAAACGAAGAACGCATGACCCACATTTAAATGAAGAACAATTATTTATTGAAATTCGATGGTCCAAGTGGCTGGTTATTATCATATAGCAGCACCACCTGAAAGCATCATATAGCAACAGCAGCAGCAGCTCATAGCAACTCATCATACAGCAGCAGCAGTCTGCAATTCATCATATACCAGCAGCAGCTCATAGCAATTCATCATATAGCAGCAACATGAGCAGCTCATAGCAATTCATCATATAGCAGCAGCAGGAGCAGCTCATAGCAATTCATCATATAGCAGCAGCAGGAGCAGCTTGTAGAAACTCATCATATAGCAGCAGCAGGAGCAACTTGTAGCAACTCATCATATAGCAGCAGTAGTGGCAGCTCATAGCAATTCATCATATAGCAGCAGCAGCTCATAGCAACTCATCATACAGCAACAGCAGCAGCAGCTCATAGCAATTCATCATATAGCAGCAGCAGGAGCATCTCATAGCAATGCATCATATAGCAGCAGCAGAAGCAGCTGATAGCAATTCATCGTATAGTGGATCAGAATGAAAATTTGGCAAAAAATCAGAGGAGATCCTCACATTGTTGGATGAGCTCATCCTTCAACAGCACCTCAAGGCCATGGCCTGGGAGGAGGGGAGGGGGAATAAGGTGCCTTCTGCCGCAGTGTGGCATCAGCCGTAGTTGTGCAGCGCCCGCCGGAGTAGTGCGTTGGACGAACCACAGTGGAGCAGCTGCTGGAGACCATGATAATGAGGGGCGGCGCCAGAGCGAGGAGAAGCCACGGAGATTTTCCCCTACCCGCCGGCCATGTAGCCTAGCTGGACATAGCATCGTCGAGGACAAGGCCAGATGGGACCAGGGGCAACGGCTCGCTGGAGGAACCCTAGTGCTCCAGGCAGGGGATCGAGGTAGAGGGAAAGGGGAGATGAGATGCAAGCGGGCAGGACAATGAATGATTGCTTGTTTGTTTTTACTTGAGGGTCAGGTATAACACGGGCGTCAGCAGTTGCATTTTGAGTGTAATATAGGCAGACAACAGAGTCATTTCACTATTCCCCTTCCCTTCAATTTTTAGTGAGGTTCTACCCGAAACACCCCCCTCCAAAGCGAAATTAGTTAAGCCCAAGCCCATAACTCAAAAATGACTTCTTTACATCTTTTATGGCTTCTTTGACAATATGCCCTGAAAAGGCGGAATCGAACTGGCCCTTAACCTGCAATTCAATTGTGCGTGCAATGATGAATCACTCCTTCCTGCTATCTGTACATTTAGGCATCATCATACATGGCATAACCTAATACATGTGCATTCCATTGTAGAATCTGGAATATGCAATGTTTATGTTAGTTCATACGCTGCACATGATGTTTAAATGCCCCTTAAATCTGGTCAGTCAAGTGATGGTCTTTAAGCCTCCTTCTTTGCTTCTTTTCTTGATATGTAAGATTTGCTCACACATCTGTTCAATTGCGTGTTTGCATCAGCCAGCCATACTAGGACTGTTTGCTTTGATTACTTGTTGTTCTTGACCTAACACTCTAACAGAGCTTGTCAACGATTTAAACACTAAGGGTTGCTGTAGTGGGGCCTTGTCTAACTCATAGGTGACATAAAGGTTTGGCTGTACACTACAGTAGGCAAGTATGTTAGGAAAGTATGCATATTTATCTTCCAAGGAGACGAGTAACTAGTTGACATAATTATGTGGTGTTGTTTTGTTATAATCTCATCCTTTTGTGTTCACAGACTGGAAAGTATGCATATTTATCTTCCAAGGAGATGAGTAACTAGTTTGTGTCACCTTGCAGAGGGGGTGCAATGAAGATAAGATTGAGGATTTCCAAGTACAAGATGTTAGGAAGGAGCCTTGCAAGAGAAGTAGGAGCTGCGTTGAGCCTCTTCAACCTGCTAAGGTAAGTCACTGTATGCAACTCAACAGTTCAATTCCTTGTTTGTTTCAGGCAAAGTTAATTTTCTCTTTTCAATTGCTTTATTTGTCCTCAGTTAATGAGATGCCCAAATAACCATGCCTGATGTTCGGTACTTGTATCACTATTAGTTGACATAATTAAAGGCCTTACCATTTAATTACTCTGCCGAAGTGTGCCTGGAGCTTTGAAGTCTATTAACCAACTATTATTGCATGAGGCTCACAATCTAGTTTATACTATGCTAATGATTGCATAGTTTTGCCTACTGTAGTATGTTTGTATGAAACCCTCTGCTGTTCATTATGCTCCCTAAGACTTTAATTGAGGCACAGAATGGCCAACTGCTTGCTTACTTATACGCAACGTGTTGTCTAAATTTGTAACTTGTCTGTGTTTTCAATTGGGCCCCAACATCATGCTCCTCTGGTGAGCTAAGAGGGATTTCTGTATGCAGGCTGCACAGACTATCTTTTTTATAATTTTTAAAATATCACCTACTTATGCTTCATGACGGGTAACATTTTTTTTGAAAGTGACGTGTAACATTATTGTTAGTCATGTTTTGCCATGTAGTACAAAATAGTGTCTTGTTCGCTTCACTGTTGTAACTATATTTTTGCCCTACTCATGTGTACTTACAGAAACATTTCAGGATGAAGTGACATCAACACAAAGATCTGCGAGCAGTGCGGCATGGCCGGTACCGAATGATTATGGATTGGAATTGGAATGTGCTGATGTTCTCGAGCATTAACTAGAGGTGGCAAGACAACGTGTACATGATTGTCAACGTATAATCAACAAGTTGAGACTGGACATGCATGTATTAGATGCAGGAGTCAAAAAAATGAAACAAGACACTGAGGTAACCATGAAGGAATTGGAGATTTTGCAGACTGAAATTTGTGCTATCTGAATCCGGCCAATCCTATTTTCTAAAGAGATTATAGTTCAAATGGAGTTAAGTTGATGCGCGTCCATGATGTATGAGTTGTATTTGCCCAGTGTATGTAATTTTCTGTTTGTGTATGCTTTATTATCACCTGTGCCGAACCATAATGCCCAGTGGGTATAATCGGCTGTAATTTCTTTATTGTATAGTGTAGGATTAGTCTACCTTTCTATGCCTTGCTCTCTTTGTTGTAATAGTGTAGGCTTTTTAGAGGTGATAGTATTGAGTAGGATAATTCTTTGAATATGCTATATCCTTCAAACGGGGGCCAATTCACTCGACCATGGCCCTTCACGGGCCGTCGGATCCATGGGCCTTCTATGTCTCGTAGGATCCATGGGCCTTGTACGTCTCGTAGGATCCATGGGCCTTGTACGTCTCGTAGGATCCATGGGCCGCCAGCTCATTTATGGGTATTGTACGGGCCTTTAATGGGCCGTAGATGGGCCTTTAATGGAAATCGTACATTTTATGGGCTGACCATAATGGACCGTTAATAGGCCGTATTTGGTGATGCTATGAAAATGGCCCAACAGACTAACGGTCCACAAACGGGCCGACTATAACGACGGGCTGAATTTGGCCCACAAACAGAAAATGACAGTAACGGGCCGTAAGTAACCGAATGCTGCAAATGAGCCCAAGAATAAATGGCCCCTCAGAAGGCCGAAAGTTAACTTGGGCTAGAAATGGCCCAACGGAATAACGGGCTGTTAATGGGTATAAAGTGATACACTGTTCATTACGGGCCAGTTTCACCACGGGCCGTTAATGGGTGTAAAGTAATACACTGTTCATTACGAGCCAGATTCAGCACGGGCCGCTAAAGGGCCAAGAGTAACGAAGGGCCTCATATGGGCCGAAAGACGTCATGGGCTATACATGGGCCAGAAGTGAAAACGGGCTGGAATCATATCGGACGGCCGAGATGACGCTACTGGGCCTAATTCGGATAGGGTGTAACGGGCCTTGGGTTAGCGGGCTATAAATGGGCTATATGCGAGCAGGCCGTTAACAGGCTTTCCATGGGCCGGCCCGCCAGCTTTTGACCAAGTCAAATGGGCTGGCCTTTTCACAGGAATGGGCCACTGTTGGGCCGTGCCATGTGTCGACGTATCATAGGCGCCTTCTGTCCAGTGAGTGGATGACTTCTGTCCCAACGATGAGCCGACACGTGTTTCCTCTAGCCAATGATGATTTTACACATGGAAAATCTCCATTGTTCGGGGCTGTTAATGGGTTATCGGATCCAAAACCCGACCCGATAGCTTAACGACATTCTGTTACGGTGGATGCCACGTGCCGGTCACTCTTGATGAAAGCACTTCTGTGACGCGTGATTTATTGTCATGGAAGTGGACACTTCCGTGATGATAATTTTGGTAATGTCATGGAACACTTCTACGACAGCACATGTATGACTATCTTGATTCTGTCATAAATTTTTCATGGATGTACATGCATGACAAAAAAAGCGACCTACTGTGACAAACAAGTATCATCACGGAAGTGTATTTTTTTGTAGTGTAGGGAAAGGCCTAGAATTAAAGTTTCCTCTATGCGCGTTGTTACCAAAATTGTTCCTACCAACAAAATTCACATCCATAGATTCATTATTATTCTCAATCAAAGTAGACAAAGGCATATCATTAGGATCAGAAGAAACACACTTATTAGCAAATAACTTCATAAGTTCATCCATCCTTCCACTCAAAACATTAATCTCTTCTATCGCATGAACCTTTTTACTGGTAGATCTTTCGGTGTGCCATTAAGAATAATTAACCATAATATTATCTAGGAGTTTAGTAGCTTCTCCTAAAGTGATTTCCATTACAGTGCCTCCCGCGGCCGAATCTAAAAGATTTCTAGAAGCAGAATTCAATCCAACATAAATTTTTTGTATAATCATCCATAAATTCAAACCATGTGTAGGGCAATTACGTATCATTAATTTCATCCTCTCCCAAGCTTGTGCAACATGCTCATGATCAAGTGGCTTAAAACTCATAATATCGTTTCTCAGAGAGATGATCTTAGCGGGAGGAAAATACTTAGAGATAAAAGCATCTTTGCACTTATTCCTTGAAACAATTCTATTTTTAGGCAGAGATGAGAACCAAGTTTTAGCACGATCTCTAAGCGAAAACGGAAATAGCTTCAATTTAACAGTATCAGTATCAACATATTTCTTCTTTTTCATATCACATAAATCAACAAAGTTGTTTAGATGGGTAGCGGCATCTTCACTAGGAAGGATAGCAAATTGATCTTTCATGACAAGATTCAGCAAAGCAGTATTAATTTCACAAGATTCAGCATCGGTAAGAGGAGCAATCGGAGTGCAAATAAAATCATTACTGTTGGTATTGGAAAAGTCACACAATTTAGTATTATCCTGAGCCATCGTGACAAACAATCCAACACACAAGCACACAAGAAGCAAGCGAAAAGAGACGAACGAAAAAGAGGCGAACGGAAAAGAGGGCAAATAAAACGGCAAGGGTGAAGTGGGGGAGAGGAAAATGAGAGGCAAATGGAAAATAATGTAATGCGAGGGATAAGAGTTTGTGATGGGTACTTGGTATGTCTTGACTTGTTCGTAGATCTCCCGGCAACGGCGCCAGAAATGGCTAGTTGCTGGGAGATCAATGATACGTCTCCGACGTATCTATAATTTTTGATTGTTCCATGCTATTATATTATCTGTTTTGGATGTTAATGGGCTTTATTTTACACTTTTATATTATTTTTGGGACTAACCTATTAACTGGAGGCCCATCCTAAATTGTTGTTTTTTGCCTATTTCAGTGTTTCGTAGAAAAGGAATATCAAACGAAGTCCAAACGGAATGAAACCTACGGGAGCGTGATTTTTGGAACAAACGTGATCCAGAGGACTTGGAGTGGATGTCAAGCAATCAACAAGGAGGCCATGAGGCAGGGGGGCGCCTACCCCCTGGGCGCGCCCTCCACCCTCGTGGGCCCCTCGTGGCTCCATGATACGTCTCCAACGTATCTATAATTTTTGATTGCTCCATGCTACATTATCTATTGTTTTAGGCAATATTGGGCTTTATTTTCCACTTCTATATTATTTTTGGGACTAACCTATTAACCAGAGGCCCAGCCCAGATTTTTTGTTTTATGCCTATTTCAGTGTTTCGAAGAAAAGGAATATCAAACAGAGTCGAAACGGAATGAAATCAACTGGAGAAGTTATTTTTGGAACGAAAGCCACCAGATAGACTTGGACTCCACGTCAGGAGATACGGGAGGTGCTCACGAGGGTGGGGGGTGCGGCCCCCCTAGGGCGCGCCCCCTGCCTCGTGGGGCCCCCGTGGCTCCTCCGACGTACTTCCTGCACTCATATATATCGTCGTACCCTAAAACTTCCAGAACGCACAATAGATCGGGAGTTCCGCCGCAAGAAGCCTCCGTAGCCACCGAAAACCAATCTAGACCCGTTCCGGCACCCTGCCGGAGGGGGAATCCTTCTCCGGTGGCCATCTTCATCATCCCGGTGCTCTCCATGACGAGGAGGGAGTAGTTCTCCCTCGGGGCCGAGGGTATGTACCAGTAGCTATGTGTTTGATCTCTCTCTCTCTCTCGTGTTCTTGAGGTGATACGATCTTGATGTATCGCGAGCTTTGCTATTATATTTGGATCCTATGATGTTTCTTCCCCCCTCTACTCTCTTGTAATGAATTGAGTTTCCCCTTTGAAGTTATCTTATCAGATTGAGTCTTTAAAGATTTGAGAACACTTGATGTATGTCTTTCCATGCGTATCTGTGGTGACAATGGGATACCACGTGATTCACTTGATGTATGTTTTGGTGATCAACTTGCGCGTTCCACCCATGAACCTATGCATAGGGGTTGGCATATGTTTTCGTCGTGATTCTTCGGTAGAAATTTTGGGGCACTCTTTGAGGTCCTTTGTGTTGGTTGAATAGATGAATCTGAGATTGTGTGATGCATATCGTATAATCATACCCACGAATACTTGAGGTGACATTGGAGTATCTAGGTGACATTAGGGTTTTGGTTGATTTGTGTCTTAAGGTGTTATTCTAGTACGAACTCTAGGGCTGTTTGGGACACTTATAGGAATAGCCCAACGGATTGATTGGAAAGAATAACTTTGAGGTGGTTTCGTACCCTACCATAATCTCTTCGTTCGTTCTCCGCTATTAGTGACTTTGGAGTGACTCTTTGTTGCATGTTGAGGGATAGTTATGTGATCCAATTATGCTATTATTGTTGAGGGAACTTACACTAGCGAAAGTATGAACCCTAGGCCTTATTTCCTATCATTGCAATACCGTTTACGCTCACTTTTATCACTTTCTACCTTGCTGTTTTTATTATTTCAGATTACAAATACCTTTATCTACCATCCATATACCACTTGTATCACCATCTCTTTGCCGAACTAGTGCACCTATACAATTTACCATTGTATTGGGTGTGTTGGGGACACAAGAGAATCTTTGTTATTTGGTTGCAGGGTTGCTTGAGAGAGACCATCTTCATCCTATGCCTCCTACGGATTGATAAACCTTAGGTCATCCACTTGAGGGAAATTTGCTACTGTCCTACAAACCTCTGTACTTGGAGGCCCAACAACGTCTACAAGAAGAAGGTTGTGTAGTAGACATCAAGCTCATTTTTGGCGCCGTTGCCTGGGAGGTGAGTGCTTGAAGGTATATCTTTAGATCTTGCAATCGTGTCTTTTAGTTTCTTGTTTTATCACTATTTTAGTTTATAAAAGAAAATTACAAAAAATGGAATTAAGTTTGTCTCATACGCTTCACCTTTTTAAAATCTTTCGTGAGTATGATGGAAAGGATAATTGTGCTCAAGTGCTAGAATAAGAAATCTATAAAATGTTTGGCACTAAGTATTTGAATGATGAGCATGATTGCAATGTTGTCAGTACGAATTCTTTGAATATCCATGACACTGATGATGATTGCACTAGTTATGATGAAAATGTCTCATATAAACATGTCAATTTTTGTGGAGTGCATTGGGTTTGTAAGTACACACCAAATAGGGAAGATAGATATTGCATGAGGCATAAGTACTTAGAAACTAAATTGTTGCAAGAAAGGCTAGATGATTGTGCTGAAAATTTAAATTTTCTTGGCCGTACTTGTGGACTTAGCAATGAAAGTGGTCATTTAGCTATCCGATGCAAATTGTTTCATGATCTAATCGTGTCCAAAAAATTGTGATGGTTTGATTTCCCTTGCACACTATAATGAACTTAGTTTTCTTATGGGCTATGAAGAAATGAAACGTATAACTAACTATCTTCCAGAATTTGCCCGTTATAAACTTCTTGGTTTTGATCTAGAGGAAATTTATATGTATTGTGCAGTGAATTGTATTGAAAATCCTTATATTGCCAATTACATAAAGAAAAGAAAACAAATAGAAGATGAAGAGAATACTAATGAAAGGGAAGAGACTTCCCAATACCCTCCTATTATTTCTTATGACGAATCAGGTAACAAGGAAGAGCCTCCTATTCAACCAATCTCCTTAATAAGGAGCTCCAAAAAGAGGATTGAACCCACACATGATGTGGGGAAGAAGAAGAAAATAAAAAGGAAGAGAGGTAAAAAGATATCTCTCCCAAATAATGCTGCTCCTATTACTATTGTGCCTCATGAAAATATAATTGTGGAAGATAATGATACTTCTTATGATCTTTAAAATCTTTTTGGCACTTGCTTGGAAGAATATTATAATTGCTATACTATTGGTGCTATCCATACTATTAATGATGAGAGTGATTATGCTTATGATATGAAAAGGCCCAAGCTTGGGGAAGCTATGTTTGATGAGGACGACATATTTGAGAATATATTTGCTGCAATTAATGTTTGTCCCAAGCTTGGGGATGCTATGTTTATTAATGATGATATTTTTGGTATTCCAAGTTTTGATATGCAAAGTTGTTATGATAAGAACAAAGTTGCTACTTATGATGATTATTGTGATGAAACTTATGCTATAAAGAGTAGTGATGATTATATTTTATAAAACTTGTCATGATTATGATTACCCTTTCTCTGAACATTACTCTTTTAATGTGGAAACAATTTATAGTATTCAAGTCTCTTATGATACTCCCACTATTCCGACTGAGAAGAAATTTGCTTATGTGGAGAGTAGTAAAAATTCTATGCTTGTAGATCATGAAAATAATGCTTTAGGTGCTGGTTATATTGTTGAATTCATTCATGATTCTACTGAAAATTATTATGAGGGAGGAATATATGCTTGTATGAATTTTAATAATATCAAGTTTCCTCTCTATGTGCGTAAAGTTTTGAAGTTATGCTTGTTTTACCCTCCTATGCAAGTTGATTCTTGTTTCCATAAGTTGTTTTCTCACAAAATCCCTATGCATAGGAAGTGGGTTAGACTTAAATGTGCTAGTCATATTCTTCATGATACTCTCTTTATGTTACGATTCTTATCTTTTATATGAGCATCATTGAAATCAGCGTGCCTAGCTAGGGGCATTAAACGATAGCGCTTGTTGGGAGGCAACCCAATTTTATTTTTATTCCTTGATTTTTGCTCCTGTTTAGTAATAAATAATTCATCTAGCCTCTGTTTATATGTTGTTCTATGCTTTTAATTAGTGTTTGTGCCAAGTAGAACCTTTGGGAAGACTTGGGAAAAGTCTTGTTGATCATGCAGTCAAAAACAGAAACTTTAGCGCTCACGACAATTGCTGCCATTTTTATTTGGAGAGTGATATTTAGTTAATTGGTTTTGCAGATGATTAATAGATAAATTACTCAGGTCCTGCAATTTATTTGAGAATTTTATGAGTTCCAGAAGTATATATGTTTGATCCAGATTACTACAGACTGTTCTGTTTTTGACAGATTCTGTTTTTCGTGTGTTGTTTGCTTATTTTGATGAATCTATGGCTATTAAAATAGTTTATAAACCATAGAGAAGTTGGAATACAGTAGGTTTAACACCAATATAAATAAAGAATGAGTTCATTACAGTACCTTGAAGTGGTGAATTATTTTCTTATACTAACAGAGCTTACGAGTTTTCTGTTAAGTTTTGTGTTGTGAAGTTTTCAAGTTTTGGGTAAGGATTCGATGGAATATGGAATAAGGAGTGGAAAGATCATAAGCTTGGGGATGCCCAAGGCACCCCATGGTAATATTCAAGGATAGCCAAGAGCCTAAGCTTGGGGATGCCCCGGAAGGCATCCCCTCTTTCGTCTTCATTCATCGGTAACTTTACTTGGAGCTATATTTTTATTCGCCACATGATATGTTTTTTGCTTGGAGCGTAAATTTATTTTGTTAGGATTTTCTAGATGTTATTTAGAATTTTTTTTTGCATATTTTATTTCAATAAAAGTGGCATTGATAGCCTTTACTATGCCTATGTTACAAGTATACATGTTGCTGTTTGAAAACAGAAAGTTTACCGCTGTTGCAATAACTCCCTAGAAAAGTCAGAATGTGATAAAATGTTGAAACTTTTGAATATTAAGCTCTGATAAATTTACTACAGTGGGAATTTTCTTTCATAATTTTTGGAGCTAGGGAAGTATGGATGTTGCTGCATTCTTTACAGACTATCCTGTTTAGGCAGATTGCTGTTATGTTTGCATTGTTTGCATATGTTTGCTTCTTTAATGATTCTATTTGAGGATAGGACTATTAAATATGCAGAGGCATTTAGTATGCAATGTTGAATAATAATTTTAGTGATTTGCTATAGTAGAGTATGATAAGGTTTTTGCAATGGTTTATACTAACCTATCTCATGAGTCCTTGTTGAGTTTTGTGTGGATGAAGCTTTTGAGATTTAGGGAGACCGTGATATGAGAGGAATTAAGGAGACACAAAAGCTCAAGCTTGGGGATGCCCAAGGCACCCCAAGATAATATTTCAAGAAGTCTCAAGCGTCTAAGCTTGGGGATGCCCCGGTTGGCATCCCACATTTCTTCTTCAACAACTATCGGTTAGTTTCGGTTGATCCTAAGTTTTTGTTTCTTCACATGATGTTTGCCATTCTTAGAATGCCATTTTGTTTTGCTTTGCTTACTGTTTGAATAAAATAACAAGATCTGAAATTATTAAATGTTAGAGAGTCTTCACATGGTTGCATAATTATTCAACTACTCATTGATCTTCACTTATATCTTTCGGAGTAGTTTGTCGATGCTCTAGTGCTTCACTTATATCTTTTAAAGCATGGTGGTAGTCTTATTTTGAAGAAATAGATGAACTCTCATGATTCACTTAGATTATTTTTATAGTCTTAAATATCATGGTAATTTGCTTAAAATCCTAATATGCTAGGTATTCAAGAATAATAAAATTCTCTTATGAGTGTGTTGAATACTATGAGAAGTTTGATACTTGATAATTGTTTTGAGATATGGAGATGGTGATATTAGAGTCATGCTAGTTGAGTGGTTATGAATTTGATAAATACTTGTGTTGAAGTTTGTGATTCCCGTAGCATGCACGTATGGTGAACCGTTATGTGATGAAGTCGGAGCATGATTCATTTATTGATTGTCCTCCTTATGAGTGGCGGTCGGGGACGAGCGATGGTCTTTTCCTACCAATCTATCCCCCTAGGAGCATGCGCGTAGTACTTTGTTTCGATAACTAATAGATTTTTGCAATAAGTATGTGAGTTCTTTATGACTAATGTTGAGTCCATGGATTATACGCACTCTCACCCTTCCACCATTGCTAGCCTCTCTAGTACCGCGCAACTTTCGCCGGTACCATAAACCCACCATATACCTTCCTCAAAACAGCCACCATACCTACCTATTATGGCATTTCCATAGCCATTCCGAGATATATTGCATGCAACTTTCCACCGTTCCGTTTATTATGACACGCTTCATCATTGTCATATTGCTTTGCATGATCATGTAGTTGACATAGTATTTCTGGCAAAGCCACCTTTCATAATTCTTTCATACTTGTCACTCATGCATCATTGCACATCCCGGTACACCGCCGGAGGCATTCATATAGAGTCATATCTTGTTCTAAGTATCGAGTTGTAATTCTTGAGTTGTAAGTAAATAAAAGTGTGATGATCATCATTATTAGAGCATTGTCCCAGTGAGGAAAGGATGATGGAGACTATGATTCCCCCACAAGTCGAGATGAGACTCTGGACGAAAAATAAATAAAAGAGGCCAAAGAAGCCCAAATAAAAAAAGAAAGAAAAGAGGCCATAAAAAAGAGAAAAGGCCCAATTAAAAAAATAAAAAATGAGAGAAAAAGAGAGAAGGGACAATGCTACTATCCTTTTACCACACTTGTGCTTCAAAGTAGGACCATGATCTTCATGATAGAGAGTCTCCTATGTTGTCACTTTCATATACTAGTGGGAATCTTTCATTATAAAACTTGGCTTGTATATTCCAATGATGGGCTTCCTCAAAATGCCCTAGGTCTTCATGAGCAAGCAAGTTGGATGCACACCCACTTAGTTTCTTTTTGAGCTTTCATATACTTATAGCTCTAGTGCATCCGTTGCATGGCAATCCCTACTCACTCACATTGGTATCTATTGATGGGCATCTCCATAGCCCGTTGATATGCCAAGTCGATGTGAGACTATCTTCTCCCTTTTCGTCTTCTCCACAACCATCATTCTATTCCACCTATAGTGCTATGTCCATGGCTCACGCTCATGTATTGCGTGAAGATTGAAAAAGTTTGAGAACATCAAAAGTATGAAACAATTGCTTGGCTTGTCATTGGGTTTGTGCATGATTTAAATATTTTGTGTGTGAAGATAGAGCATAGCCAGACTATATGATTTTGTAGGGATAGTTTTCTTTGGCCATGATATTTTGAGAAGATATAATTGCTTTATTAGTATGCTTGAAGTATTATTATTTTTATGTCCATATGAACTTTTGTCTTGAATCTTTCGGATCTAAATATTCATATCACAAGTAAGAAGAATTACATTGAAATTATGCCAACTAGCATTCCACATCAAAAATTATCTTTTTATCATTTACCTACTCGAGGACGAGCAAGAATTAAGCTTGGGGATGCTTGATACGTCTCCAACGTATCGATAACTTTTGATTGCTCCATGCTATATTATCTACTGTTTTAGGCAATATTGGGCTTTATTTTCCACTTTTATATTATTTTTGGGACTAACCTATTAACCGGAGGCCCAGCCCAGATTTGCTGTTTTATGCCAATTTCAGCGTTTCGAAGAAAAGGAATATCAAACAGAGTCAAAATGGAACGAAATCAACTGGAGAAGTTATTTTTGGAACGAAAGCCACCAGATAGACTTGGACTCCATGTCAGGAGATACGGGAGGTGCTCACGAGGGTGGGGGGCGCCCCCCTAGGGCACGCCCCCTGCCTTGTGGGGCCCCCATGGCTCCTCCGACGTACTTCCTGCACCCATATATATCGTTGTACCCTAAAACTTCCAGAACACACAATAGATCGGGAGTTCCGCTGCCAGAAGCCTCTATAGCCACCGAAAACCAATCTAGACCCGTTCCGGCACCCTGCCGGAGGGGGAATCCTTCTCCGGTGGCCATCTTCATCATCCCGGTGCTCTCCATGACGAGGAGGGGGTAGTTCTCCCTCGGGGCTGAGGGTATGTACCAGTAGCTATGTGTTTGATCTCTCTCTCTGTCTCGTGTTCTTGAGGTGATACGATCTTGATGTATCGCGAGCTTTGCTATTATATTTGGATCCTATGATGTTTCTTCCCTCCTCTACTCTCTTGTAATGAATTGAGTTTCCCCTTTGAAGTTATCTTATCGGATTGAGTCTTTAAAGATTTGAGAACACTTGATGTAAGTCTTGCCGAGCGTATCTGTGGTGACAATGGGATACCACGTAATTCACTTGATGTATGTTTTGGTGATCAACTTGCGGGTTCCACCCATGAACCTATGCATAGGGGTTGGCACACGTTTTCATCGTGATTCTCCGGTAGAAACTTTGGGGCACTCTTTGAGGACCTTTGTGTTGGTTGAATAGATGAATCTGAGATTGTGTGATGCATATCGTATAATCATACCCACGAATACTTGAGGTGACATTGGAGTATCTAGGTGACATTAGGGTTTTGGTTGATTTGTGTCTTAAGGTGTTATTCTAGTACGAGCTCTAGGGCTGTTTGTGACACTTATAGGAATAGCCCAACGGATTGATTGGAAAGAATAACTTTGAGGTGGTTTCATACCCTACCATAATCTCTTCGTTCGTTCTCCGCTATTAGTGACTTTGGAGTGACTCTTTGTTGCATGTTGAGGGATAGTTATGTGATCCAATTATGCTATTATTGTTGAGGGAACTTACACTAGCGAAAGTATGAACCCTAGGCCTTATTTCCTATCATTGCAAAACCGTTTACGCTCACTTTTATCACTTGCTACCTTGCTGTTTTTATTATTTCAGATTACAGATACCTTTATCTACCATCCATATACCACTTGTATCACCATCGCTTCGCCGAACTAGTGCACCTATACAATTTACCATTGTATTGGGTGTGTTGGGGACACAAGAGACTCTTTGTTATTTGGTTGCAGGGTTGTTTGAAAGAGACCATCTTCATCCTACGCCTCCTACGTATTGATAAACCTTAGGTCATCAACTTGAGGGAAATTTGCTACTGTCCTACAAACCTCTGCACTTGGAGGCCCAACAACGTCTACAAGAAGAAGGTTGTGTAGTAGACATCACTCCATCGACCTACTTCTTCCTCCTATATATATATATATATATATATATATCTACGTACCCCGCAAACAACCAGGAGCACCACGAAAACCTAATTCCACCGCCACAACCTTCTGTACCCAAGAGATCCCATCTTGGGGCCTTTTGCGGAGCTCCACCGGAGGGGGCATTGATCACGGAGGGCCTCTACATCAACTCCATGGCCCCTCTGATGATGTGTGAGTAGTTTACCTCAGACCTTCGGGTCCATAGCTAGTAGCTAGACGGCTTATTCTCTCTCTTTGGATCTCAATACAATGTTCTCCTCGATCTTCTTGGAGATCTATTCGATGTAACTCTTTTTGCGGTGTGTTTGTCGAGATCCGATGAATTGTGGGTTTATGATCAAGTTTATCTATGAACAATATTTGAATCTTCTCTGAATTCTTTGATGTATGATTGGTTATCTTTGCAAGTCTCTTCGAATTATCAGTTTGGTTTGGCCTACTAGATTGATCTTTCTTGCAATGGGAGAAGTGCTTAGCTTTGGGTTCAATCTTGCGGTGCTCGATCCCAGTGATAGAAAGGGAAATGACACGTATTGTATTGTTGCCATCGAGGATAAAAAGATGGGGTTTATTGTTGGGGAACGTAGTAATTTCAAAAAAAATCCTACATACACGCAGGATCATGGTGATGCATAGCAACGAGAGGGGAGAGTGTCGTCCACGTACCCTCGTAGACCGTTAAGCGAAAGCGTTATGACAACGCGATTGATTTAGTCGTACGTCTTCACGATCGATGATCCTTGGTACCGAATGTACGGCACCTCCGCGTTCAGCACACATTCAGCTCGGTGACGTCCCGCGAACTCATGATCCAGTAGAGCTCGGGGAAGAGTTTCGTCAGCACGACGGCGTGGTGATGATGTTGATGAAGCTACCGTGGCAGGGCTTCGCCTAAGCACCGCTACAGTATGACCGAGGTGGATTATGGTGGAGGGGGGCACCGCACACAGCTAGGAGAGATCTTTGTGATCAACTTGTGTGTCTAGAGGTGCCCACTGCCCCTGTATATAAAGGGGCAAGGGGGAGGCCAGCCGGCCCATGTTGGTGCGCCAGGAGGAGGAATCCTCCTCCTAGTAGGAGTAGGATTCCCCTCTTTCCTACTCCTACTAGGATGGGGAAAGGAAGGGAGAGAAAGAGATGGAAAGGGGGGGCGCCGCCCCCTCTCCTAGTCCAATTCGGACTAGAGGGGAGGGGGCACGCTGCCTGCCCTAGGCCGGCCCCTATCTCTTTCCCTTATGGCCCAACAAGGCCCATTAGCGCTCGGGGGGTTCCGGTAACCCCTCCGGTACTCCGGTAAAATCCCGATTTTACCTGGAACTTTTCTGATGTCCAAATGTAGGCTTCCAATATATCAATCTTCATGTCTCGACCATTTCGAGACTCCTCGGCATGTCCGTGATCATATCCGGGACTCCGAACTACCTTCGGTACATCAAAACATATAAATTCATAAAACTGATCGCCACAGAACTTTAAGCGTGCGGACCCTACGGGTTCGAGAACTATGTAGACATGACCGAGACATGTCTTCGGTCAATAACCAATAGCGGAACCTGGATGCTCATGTTGGTTCCTACATATTCTACGAAGATCTTTGTCGGTGTCAAAACCGGCGGATCTCGGGTAGGGGGTCCCGAACTGTGCGTCTAAGGCAGATGGTAACAGGAGGCAGGGAACACGATGTTTTACCCAGGTTCGGGCCCTCTTGGTGGAGGTAAAACCCTACGTCCTGCTTGATTTATTCTTGATGATATGAGTATTACAAGAGTTGATCTACCACGAGATCGGAGAGGCTAAACCGTAGAAGCTAGCCTATGGTATGATTGTATGTTGTCCTATGGACTAAAACCCTCCGGTTTATATAGACACCGGAAGGGGTTAGGGTTACACAAGGTCGGTCAGAAAGGAGGAGATATCCATATCCATACTGCCTAGCTTGCCTTCCACGCCATGTAGAGTCCCATCCGGACACGGGACGAAGTCTTCAATCTTGTTTCTTCATAGTCCAACAGTCTGGCCAAAGGATATAGTCCGGCTGTCCGGAGACCCCCTAATCCAGGACTCCCTCAGTAGCCCCTGAACCAGGCTTCAATGACGATGAGTCCGACGCGCAGTGTTGTCTTCGGCATTGCAAGGCGGGTTCCTCCTCCGGATACACCGCAGAAGAGTTTGAATAACAGGATAGTGTCCGACCCTGCAAAATAAGTTCCACATACCACCGTAGAGAGAATAATATTTCCACAAATCTAATCTGCTGACACGTTTTGGCAACATGACATCATGCCATGGCTCGGTGATTATTCGAACCGTTTTTCTTTAACTAGCCCCGCACATAACGCGAGGCAGTTTCTTGACATGTCTTGTCAAAGTAGAGATCATGTCCCCCTTATTACGGGATTCTCATCAAAACGGTCGTGGGTAACCCAACCACACCTAGGACTCCTAGATTTTAGGCAAGTCCCAAACGGCCACGAGGAGGACGCTTGATATTCACACTCTATATAAAGGGTCAAGGCTTTTACTTTTTTCCTCCCGTGCTCAATCGAATCCTTCCCCCGCCTCGAGTTCTAACACCCAACGCCCAGGTCAGGTGCTTCAGACCTTCAATCATGTCCGGATCCAGCCTCCAGGGCCAGTGGATGCCCTCCTCCCTCACGGAAGAGAATATCAAGAAGTTGAGGGAGGCAAGATACTTGACCGTCGAAGTCTCACATCGGCTGCCCGCCCGAGGGCAGGTCATCCCTACTCCTGAACGCAATGAAGACGTCGTGTTCATCTCCCACTTCCTCCGAGGACTAGGCCTCACTCTGGATCCCTTCGTTAGGGGTTTGATGTTCTATTACGGGCTTGATTTCCACGATCTAGCCCCGGATTCCTTTCTCCACATCTCGGCATTTATTGTCGTATGTGAGGCCTTCCTCCGCATTACCCCTCACTTCGGCATGTGGCTGAAGACCTTTGATGTGAAGCAGAAGACGGTCGAGGGGCAGTATGCAGCGTGCGGGGGTGCATTAATAAGCAAGATTATTGGAGCTCCGTGGCCAAAAGGTTCCTTTCCAGAGGTGTCCGGATTATGGCAACGGGAGTGGTTCTATGTCACCGCTCCCAGAAGTGCCAAGTGGGTAGATTCCCCCGCCTTTCTCTCGGGCCCTCCACCACAACTAATGTCATGGATCAGCAGGGGGGTGAGCTGGGGTCCAGCCAAGGATGTGCCCATACTGCAGAGCCGCATCCCGGATCTCTTCGAGGGAGATTTTAGTTTGGTTATGGTAGTGCAAGTCATGCTGGTTCGTCAAGTCCAGCCTAGCAAACGTCGGCCCCTCCGCTTGTGGGAATTCAACCTAGAAGGACCGCACGCTATTCAGAATTTCCACGGCCTGACGCACGAGGAGATGTACAAGTCGTTCTTTGGACCCCAAATAGAGTGTCCGGACACCTCCGAGGACGTGGGCCTGAGCAGCAACCGCACCGCGGCCCAAGTAAGTAATTCTCTAGCCGAACACACTGTCTTTCATTTATCATGACATCATTCTGAAGAATCGCTTTTTGACCAGGACTGGATAACAAAGGCGAAGATGATCCGGTGTTCGGCCCCCCTTCCCGAAGGCCTGGACAATCCGGTGCTGGAAAAGATGCTCGAGCCAGCACCTTGCCTGCTGCCCTCAAAGGAAGATGAAGGGGGAATAAAGAGGGCGAAAGCTGGGCCCCACCGCTACCTATTCCAACCGAGGGAACGAGCGCCTCCGTGAGGGAGGATAACCAAGGGAAGGAATCTGACATTCCCTCGCCCCGGGGGAGGAAGAGGACTACCTCTGATGATCCGGAAACCAAGGTTTCCAAACGGGAGAAGAAAACTCCACCAGAGGGTCCCGCCTCGGAGGGTGCTCTTGCCACACAAAGTCCGTGCGGGGATCAGCCCTCTAATGAGCTGTAAGTAATCAAAAAGTACTTAATAGTGAAGATATACTACCTTACTTCCGAGGAAGATAACCGAAGCATTTATCTTGCAGTTCGGATCTGAGCCCTTCTCAGCAGAGCTCGTCTTCGGGGGATCTTCTTCTGGAGATGATGGAGAGCGAAACGCCTCCCCCGGACTCCCCGGCTCAAGAAGCGGGCGACCTTGAAGTGTCATCACGGAGAGTTTCTCCAGATCCGGCAAGGCTAGAAGGTAATCCCATGGTCACCCGAAGCCCTTAGTATCCGGCTCTTGAAGAGAGCAACCAAAAGAATCCGGCACCATCTGGTATGCAGTCGGACGCACTAAGGGATCTGCTAGGGTGAGCCACTATCTCAGAAGAGCACCGTACATTGATGGGTACGGTGATTGAAAGGATTTCATCCGCCGAAAGCGGGTTGCATGAAGCCTTTATGAGTCTACTGACGGGCTTTGAGGTATGATAAATGATATGCATTTGTACTAGAACCGCACATTTTTAGGTGTGCCCTGTGTAGATAGTAGCCCCTGAGACTCTGGTTGTCGTCGAAAACGGTGGCGAACAGAGGATCGTAGTCCCAGGTAATAACCAGGCCGTCTTTATGTGCAGGTGTCTGGAGCTCCGGTGGCTAGCCGGACTGATGAGGTTGCCGAACTAAAGCGACAACTGGATGCGGTGGATGCCGACATTGAGCTTGTTAACAAGTGGCTTGACGAGGCCCAGGGTAGGTGATATTTATAGTGGATGTCACATAGTAAGAGCAGCGTGATGCTAGTATCTTTAATATGTTGTGACTGCAGATGGAGCTGCCACCGTGGAGGCCTTGCGGGTGGAGCTTTCCCGAGCCAAGGAGCAAGCAAGGAGTAGTAATGCAGCTGCCTTGAAGGCGGCCGAAGAGTTGAGAGCCGAGAAGGCTGCTCATAGCGAGAGCAAATAGAAAATGACCAAAATGGCTATGAAGTTAAAAGACACTGCCGACCACTGCCAGTTTCTTGAAGAAGAAAACCGGGCGAAGGCTACGGACCTTGAAAAGGCCACAATGGCGACCAAAGATACCCGCTCTACAATGAGAGCGAAGAAGGAGGAACTGCGTGAAGCCGGGGACATTGTGGCTGGGAAGCCCTTTATGCTACGGAGGAAGTTCGGCGATCCGCGGTATGCCCCTCTGGATCGGCTGTGGAGTTCGGCCGACGCATATATGGACTTAGCGGCGAGCGCTGTCAATGCAGCCGAATACTTCCAAGATCAAACAGATCGTGAGGTGGACAAGCTGTTCTGGTCGCAATTTAACGTTCTAGAGCGTCCACTTCCATTGACTGATCAGCTTGCCGAATGGGACAGACTCAATAGATTGTCCGGACTCGCCATGAGGTCTGTCGTGGATCATCTGTGGCCGGAAAGGCCAAAGCCGAACAACTATTTTAGCTTGGTGCAGCAGTTCCTTGGTGCGGTGCCATGCATTAGTGCGATGAAGAGGTCGGCGTGCATAGAAGGCTCACGGATGGCCCTTGCCCATGTCAAAACACACTAGGTGGAGATGGATGCCACCACTGTCGCGGTGCAGGGTTCGGCCATAGGTCGAGTGGCAGCCGAGCACTATTTTGAAGAAGTTCTTGAGGGCGCTCGTTCGATAGAGGCCCAGTGCTCGAAGAATGTTATGTTTGAGTGACATGTATTCCCATTGTAAAAACAACGTTTTATTGAATTTATCAAGGCTATATTTATACTTTTGCCCGAAAGTATTGTGATGCCTCATGTGCGGCCGTTTATATATACTTGTATATAACCTGAAAGATTGCAGTCATCGGCTTCAGCCCCCACGCATATAATGCGGGGGTGTTCGCAGAAGGTGCGTATTCACACTTAATCCAATGTCTTGGTCCTAATAAGGAGGTGATAGCGCAGCGAACTAGGCAACCGAACTATAATGCTTTAACACTTTCACTTAGCCATAGGAGTTTGACAGTGGGGCTACTATATAGCCCCTGGTGGCTCCGCACTCGTCCGGATTCGGGGTGCGTACATGCCTGGCCGGGAAACGGCCCTTCGTTAATGCGGAGGAATCCCGAAGATTCCAATAAGTCATCGAGTGGTTGACCAGTCTCACGCTATATCATGACAGTCAGTTTTTGGCTTTCTCTACGGAGGTGCTCGTCCGGATGAACCAGGGCACAATCGCAGTAGTTCTCCTGGTGCCGCCTTAGCCGATAGAGCGGAACGTAAGGTAGCAAAACACAGGAGCCAAGCAAACCCAACATTTGACCAAAGACATGATTCGGAGCTGATGCATATAAGGCCAAACTCGCGACGCCGAACACTCCCTAAGGTATTCGGTCTTTATGGTGTAAACCGGGTCTAAACAGTACCCTTTGTAATAAGCCCCTGGTGTCTAGGTACGTGCATTATTCTGGCGTGGCCACATGCCAAGACGTCAGCATCCTTCTTGGTTGTACAAGAGACAGTAAAAAAGGTTTACGCAGGGTCTTAATCTACAAAGAATCCTTGGAACGGGTCCCTGCCGCACGTATGCTCTCGTGTCTCCGTTGTGCCATATCCTGGACGGGTGTAGCACGATGCTCATCTGTAAAAGAGACGAACTTAGGTGAAAATTTGTCATGCAAAAAGGTAGGTTTGAAGAAACCATGTACAATTCAAGATGAGTAAAAATTGCCACTTGTCTGCGCACGTTGAGCCCCTTGTATTTGTAATAGGGGTGTGTCCATCAAACTTGTATGAATTACGTATAGCTGCGCCGGACTCGTCTAACCGTGTCCGTGGTCTTGACGACCTATCAAATGCTTTAGTTGGTGAGGCCGTTTTAGTGTGCGGCTGCCAAGGCAGCCGCACTCTCTTCGGCGCGCAGGGATCGCTCAATATTTCCATTTACTATAATGATGCCACGTGGACCGGGCATCTTAACCGTGAGGGAAGCATAATGCGGTATTGCATTAAAGCGAGCGAAAGCTTCGCGTCCAAGTAGTGCTTGATAGCCACTTTGGAACGGAGCAATGTGGAAGGTTAAATTTTCGCTATGGAAGTTACCGGGGAAGACGAATATAACCTCTAGTAGGAGGGAGCCCGTGCAATGAGCCCCTGGGCCTGGCGTTACTCCTTTAAAGGTAGTATTGCTGTGGCAAATTTTCGTTGGGTCTATCCCCATTTTGCGGACTGTGTCCTGATATATCAGGTTTAGACTGCTGCCACCGTCCATCAGGACTCGTCTGAAGTGGTATCCGTCAATTATTGGATCTAATACGAAGGCAGCCCATCCTGCGCACCGGATACTTGTCGAGTAATCCTGATGGTCGAAGGTGATCGGTTGAGACGGCCAGTGGCAGAACTCTGCGGTGATAGGCCCTTGGGCATATTTATTTGGGAGTGCTGCTTTGTTTCTCCCCTTTATCACGTGTAACACGTTTACTGTTTTGACTTCTGGTGGAAATTTCTTCTGTTCCCCAGTGCTTTGCTTGCGAGGCTCATCCTCGTCTTCGCTTGGTGTATCCTGCCCCTTATGTTCGGCGTTGAGCTTGCCGGACTGCTTGAAGACCCAACATTCTCTGTGGGTATGATTTGCAGGTTTATCGGGGGTGCTGTGGATCTGACATATTTGGTCCAGAATTTTGTTTAGGCTGGACAGTTCATCTCTGGCGCCTTTAGAGGGCGGCTTTTGCTGACCTGGTCGAGAGCTTTTGAATCCGGCGTTTACCGCCGTGCTCTTCGGGTTGTCTTCTTTATTCCGGCGCTTATTATTTTTGCTGCGTCATGATTTCCCGTTTCCATCTCTAACTTTGGATGTACTTGGGTCGCTGGTGCTGCATCGGGCTAGCCAGATGTCCTCGCCCGCGCAAAAGCGGGTCATGAGGCTTGTTAATGCTGCCATTGTTCTCGGCTTTTCTTGGCCAAGGTGTCTGGCAAGCCATTTGTCTCGAACGCTGTGCTTAAAAGCTGCCAAGGCTTCGGCGTCCGAACAGTCGACTATTTGGTTCTTTTTAGTAAGAAACCCGTTCCAAAGCTTTCGGGCTGACTCTCCGGGCTGTTGAGTTATATGACTCAAATCGTCCGCATCCGGAGGTCGGACATAAGTCCCTTGAAAATTTGCCCGAAAAGCGTCTTCGAGCTCTTCCCAGCTTCCAATGGAGCTTTCGGGGAGGCTTTTAAGCCAGTGCCGAGCTGGCCCTTTGAGCTTGAGGGGTAAGTACTTGATGGCATGGAGATCATCTCCTCGAGCCATATGGATATGGAGGATATAGTCCTCAATCCATTCCCTAGGGTCTGTTGTTCCGCCGTATGTCTCTATGTTTACGGGTTTGAATCCCTCTGGAAATTCATGGTCTAGCACCTCGTCGGTGAAACATAGGGGGTGTGTGGCACCCCTGTATTTGGGCGTACCGTGGTGTTCGGATGTTTTTTGTGTTGCATTGTATGTTGGAGCGCGCCTGCGTGGTCCATAGATGGATCTAGTTGCGCCATCCTTTTGATGCGAGCCCTTACGCGGCTCACGTAAGGGTTTATGTGCGGCGTCGTTTGCCGCTTTATGTTGGCTATGAGGTCGTCTATCCGACCGGATGGCCATTTTATTTTTTAATTGTGGAGGATCTAAGGCCTCCTCATCAAATTCAGGTAGCAACTTTCGCTTCGGATAGCTCTTGGTGTGGCGATTACTGCCGTATTTCACTGCAGTGTTGAGTACTTCACTCCATTTGATTTTGAGTGTGTCTTGTGCAGCCTTGAGCCTTTGCTTTTTTTTTTCGGACTCCTCGCCGTGGCAACAAGCCTTTGGTGGGCATTATGTTGCTCCTGGCGCCTGTCCGGTGTGATGTCGTCCGGACTGTTATCTTTGACGGGGTTGGGTTGCTCGGCTTGATTTTCCGTGTTGCCATGGTCGGGCAATAGTTCACCCTGCTCTAACGCTGGTCTATATGATCGTTATTTCTGCCGAGGCGAGATTTGGAGCGGCGTTTACGCCGCCGCTTTGACTGCTTCTCAAGGGAACCACCCTTTGCTGCGTCCTTCCGTTCCTCATCGTTAATTTCTTTGGGTGTGTCCACCATGTATACGTCATGTGATGAAGTGGGCGTCCAGTGCCCTGTGGGCAGTGGTACCTCTTCGCCTCCCGCATCGTCGTACATACCGTCGATGTCTTCGGAGTCGAAGTCGATCATGTCGGTTAAGTCATCGACAGTGGCTACTAAGTGGGTGGTGGGTGGGCGGCGAATTTCTTCGTCATCCGCATCCCAATCCTGCCGGACATAGTTCGGCCAGGATCCTCCTAGCAAGGAGAGAGACCTTAGTGAGTTCAGTATGTCGCCGAAGGGCGAGTGCTGAAAAATATCCGCGGAGGTAAACTCCATGATCGGCGCCCAATCGGATTCGATAGGAACGGGCGCAGGCGGTTCGGAGTCCGTGGCCGGAGAAGGGTCCGACAGTTTGGCAACACGGCTCTCGTGAAGGGTAAGGTCGATCTTCGGCTCGATCGCCTCCATGACAGGGTCTATCCGCCCATCCATGGATGGCGCAACTGGCTCCGAATTGAGGCTCGGAGCGGCTGCCGGTGCGATCTCCTGAATACGGTCCGATGGTAGAGCTAAATCGTACTCATCATGACCGCGTGGCACACAAGGCAGGGGCTCGAATCCGTCGAGGATCTAGTCTCCGCAGATATCGGCCGTGTAATTTAAGCTTCCAAACCTGACCTGGTAGCCCGGGGCATAACTTTCGATCTACTCTAGATGGCCAAGCGAATTGGCCCGTAGTGCGAAGCCGCCGAACACAAAGATCTGTCCAGGGAGAAAAGTCTCACCCTGGACTGCATCACTATCAATGATAGTAGGAGCCATCAAGCCTAACGGCGACGACACGGAGGATCTCTCAATGAAAGCACCAATGTCGGTGTCAAAACCGGCGGATCTCGGGTAGGGGGTCCCGAACTATGCGTCTAAGGCGGATGGTAACAGGAGGCAGGGAACACGATGTTTTACCCAGGTTCGGGCCCTCTTGATGGAGGTAAAACCCTACGTCCTGCTTGATTTATTCTTGATGATATGAGTATTACAAGAGTTGATCTACCATGAGATCGGAGAGGCTAAACCCTAGAAGCTAGCCTATGGTATGATTGTATGTTGTCCTACGGACTAAAACCCTCCGGTTTATATAGACACCGGAAGGGGTTAGGGTTACACAAGGTCGGTTACAACGGAGGAGATATCCATATCCGTACTGCCTAGCTTGCCTTCCACGCCAAGTAGAGTCCCATCCAGACACGGGACGAAGTCTTCAATCTTGTTTCTTCATAGTCCAACAGTCCAGCCAAAGGATATAGTCCGGCTGTCCGGAGACCCCCTAATCCAGGACTCCCTCAATCTTTATCGGTCAAACCGCATAACACCATACGTTGTTCTCTTTGTCATCGGTATGTTACATGCCCGAGATTCAATCGTTGGTATCCCAATACCTAGTTCAATCTCGTTACCGACAAGCCTCTTTACTCGTTTCGTCATGCACTATCCCGCAACTAACTCATTGGTTGCATTGCTTGCAAGGCTTATAGTGATGTGCATTACCAAGAGGGCCCAGAGATACCTCTCCAACAATCGGAGTGACAAATCCTACTCTTGATCTATGCCAACTCAAAAAGTACCATCGGAGACACTTGTAGAGAACCTTTATAATCATCCAGTTACGTTGTGACGTTTGGTATCGCACAAAGTGTTCCTCCGGTATTCGGGAGTTGCATAATCTCATAGTCATAAGAACATGTATAAGTCATGAAGAAAGCAGGAGTAGTAAACAAAATGATCAAGTGCTAAGCTAACGGAATGGGTCAAGTCAATCACATCATTCTCCTAATGATGTGATCCCATTGATCAAATAAAAACTCATGTCTATGGTTAGGAAACTTAACCATCTTTGATCAATGAGCTAGTCAAGTAGAGGCATACTAGTGACACTATGTTTGTCTATGCATTCACACATGTATTATGTTTCCGGTTAATACAATTCTAGCCTGAATAATAAACATTTATCATGAAATAAGGAAATAAATAATAACTTTATTATTAACTTTAGGGCATATTTCCTTCATTTATATCATATTGCATGAGTGTATCCCTCTACATCGTGTCATCTTGCTTAAAGCGTTACTCTGTTCTTATGAACTTAATACTCTAGATGCATGCTGGATAGCGGTCGATGTGTGGAGTAATAGTAGTAGATGCAGACAGGAGTCGGTCTACTTGTCATGGATGTGATGCCTATATACATGATCATACCTAGATATTCTCATAATTATTCTCTTTTCTATCAATTTCTCGACAGTAATTTGTTCACCCACCGTAATACTTATGCTATCTTGAGAGAAACCACTAGTGAAACCTATGTCCCCTGGGTTTATTCTCCATCATATAAGTTTCCAATCTATTTTATTTTGCAATATTTACTTTCAATCTATATCATAAAAATACCAAAAATATTTATCTTATTATCATTATCTCTATCAGATCTCACTTTTGCAAGTGGCCGTGAAGGGATTGACAACCCATTTATCGCGTTGGTTGCGAGGTTCTTATTTGTTTGTCTAGGTATGAGGTGACTTGCGCGTGGTCTCCTACTGGATTGATACCTTGGTTCTCAAAAACTGAGGGAAATACTTACGCTGCTTTGCTACATCACCCTTTCCTCTTCAAGGGAAAACCAACGCATGCTCAAGAGGTAGCAAGAAGGATTTCTGGCGCTGTTGCCGGGGAGATCTACGCATAAGTCAGGACATACCAAGTACCCATCACAAAGTCCTGTCCCTCGCATTACATTATTTGCCATTTGCCTCTCGTTTTCCTCTCCCCCACTTCACCTTTGCCGTTTTATTCACCTCTCTTCCGTTCGTCCTTCTGTTTGCTCGTGTTACCATGTACCTTCTTTTTGCTTGCATGTTCGCTTGCTAAAAGTTTATGGATCCTCATCCACTTGTTAATCTCTTTAAGAGATCCAATTATGATGTACCTATTGATAGTGAGTTGAGTGCACTAGATTATCTTTATGAGGTTTTGCTTGAAATTCCTGAATCTGAAAAGTGTGATGAATTACTTTATGAAGCGAATCACAATAGATCTTTGAATAAAAAGCATGATGGCAATGATTTTATTATAAATTCTATTTATGTAAATTGTGCTAATAATATGTAAAACCCTAAGCTTGGGGATGCTAGTTTTGCTATGTCTACTACTTGTTGCAATGATCATGATTGGGGTGATTCTTCTTATGATCTTGAAAATTTATTTAAGCCCCATGATGAATATGAGATTGATTATAATGTTTGCAATAATATTGAAAGTGTGTTTGGAAGAGTGTCAACTTTAGATCCCACATATTTGGAGAATGTTCAATCTTGTGAAGTTTTTGATAAAAGTGGGTTTGGAGAGGTCATGACTTTAGTTAATGTTAATCCCACTATTTTGGAAGAGTGTAAACTTTGCATACATGTGGATCGTGTTAAGAATATGTTTTGTGATAGCTATATTGTTGAATTTGCTAATGATCCTACATGTAATTATTATGAGAGAGGAAAATATGGTGGTAGAAATTTTCATGTTACTAAATTACCTCTCATTATGTTGAGATTGCTATTGTTTCTTTCCGCTTCCTTGCATATGCTAGTTTTTGCTTGACTTGATAATTTGTTTACCTATAAGATGCCTATGCATAGGAAGTATGTTAGACTTAGATGTGTTTGTCACGTGTTTTATGATGATCTCTTTGTGCTTCAATTCTTGTCTTTCATGTGAGCATCGTTGAAATCTTATGCCTAGCTATAAGGCTTTAAAGAAAAGCGCTTGTTGGGAGACAACCCAATATTTTTACTTGCTGTTATTCAATAAATAATTCATCTAGACTCTGTTTAGATGTGGTTTTATGCTTTTAATTAGTGTTTGTGCCAAGTAGAACCGTTGGCAAGAGTTGGGGAAAGTCTTTTTGATCTTGCTGTAAAAAACAGAAACTTTAGCGCTCACGAGATTAGCTACAACTTTTTACTGGAGAGTGCTATTGTAGAGACCAGACCTCGAACAGTCCAATCTCTGTGCTTTAGTGTCATCCCTGGATCAGTAATGCTGACACGCACAGTACTTGAAGGATTTATAATAGAGTAGCAATCACACACTTATTACATCGAATGTCTCAAAAGAGATCTTATTACAATAAATATGGCTTAAGGCCATCTAATAACGATAACATCGGAAGGCTTTGAAGATAAGTGAGTCCATCAACTCCAACGGCATCACTGAGTATAGAACCATGACCTAAAGATACCTTACTCGTCGTCTGAAAAGTCTGCAATATGAACGTTGCAGCCCGAAAACGGGTCAGCACATGGAATATGCTGGCAATGTAACACATAGAGAGTAATGGAAGTATAAAGCTATACTACATGCATATATGGCTGGTCGAAAGCTCTATGGTTACAGTTTTGCGTAAAGCCAATTTTTCCCTATTGCAAAGGAATAAATTTTATTTAACTATAATGGTAGTTGTTAAACATTGAGAGTGTAGATACCCTCTCAATCCCAATTTAGTAACATCATTAAAACTCAACAGTATTAATTTAAAGTAACATGATGAGATTCACATGATAATCCAAGTACTAGATACTCAAAACGTCCATAACCGGGGACATGGCTAACCATGATTAGTTTATACACTCTGCAGAGGTTTGAGCACTTTTCCCCACAAGACTCGATCTCCTCCGTTGGGATTCTCACACTACATGGTGTTTGAGAAACGGATGACCGAGACATAGTCTTTCAGAAGCGCTAACACCTTACGATCGGGTAGACAGTACCAACCTACATCCCCTACATCTGCTAGTCTACCACTGTAAGAGTTCGCACGGCTTAATCGACTATGCTAGAGCCCATAGTAGCTTGTGGCTGCACACGGAAGTTTCTAGCATGAATAATCTCATGATCCCTTTGAGCCTGGGTGGCGGTCCATAAAGAAAAACAGGCAATCGCTAGAATACCCAGGTGCCTCAATCCACCCAGATGTGTGTTTAAGTTGCCACCTTAAGTAAACCATTAATTTATCAATCTCACAGCTGTCATGGATACACTCTCCCAATCCACGTCTACTAGCATAGCATGGCATAATAAGCAAACGTAGAAGTAACTCCCAAGGGTTGATAAAATAACAGGTAATAGGTACTACCTCATCTACTTCCCAAAACCGACAATTTAATTAGATCCTAATCATGCAATTGTTTGAGGATTGATCTAATGCAATAAAACTAGGTAGTAAGAGGTATGATCAAAGTGTTACTTGCCTTGCTGATGATCCGTGAAACCTAGAGATTCGAAGTAGCAAGCGGCGAACTCGGGTACTCTATTGCAAACAAACAAGCATAAAATAAGTACTCATCTAATGCACGGATAAAACTCGAATAAGAAAACAAAACAGAAAGTTCAACTTAAGAACTCCGGTTTGCAAAAAGAATCAAATCGAACGAAGCAACGAAAGTCAAACGGCGAAAGAATCAAACTTCGTTTACTAATCTAGATCTAAGTCAAATTTTACCGATGCAAAAACTTGTTTGAGTTGGTTAAACAGAAAGAGGGTTTCTAGACGAAACTCCAGGCGCTTGAATCGCCTGATTTCGATAAACGAGCGAAAAGTTATACTAGAACGAAAATTGGATCAGAAATCGCGATCAGAAATAACCGCGAAAAATCCAAGAAAAGGAAAAAAACTGACAAACAGATTAACGAACGAACGTTCGTTAACTGAAACTAAACGATGAATTCGTTCGTTAAAACGAACGAACGGGCGAACGCTCGCTAGATAAATAAACCAGAAAATAAAACCGATCTATTTATTAAAAAAACGAATCTAGGGTTTTCTAAAAAACAGATTGGTTTCTTTAGAAAACCGGGGCGGCGGGCGGCTACCTCGGCTCGGGCTCCGGCGAGGTCCGGCGGGGTTCCGGCGGGGCTCCGGTGACGGTGGGCGGCGTGGGGTGGCGGGCGGCGGCTCCTGGCGGCGGCGGCGCAAGGCGGCGGGGCGGCGGCAAATGGCGGCGCGGGCAGCGAGGGGCTACGGCGGCGGTGACTTGGGGCTCCAGGGGGCCTAGGGTGGTATATAAGGGGAGAGGCGGCGGCGGCTCCGACTTCGGGAGGGGGTCAGACGGCGGCGGCGGCTCGGACTCTCCCGGGTCTGGCGGCGGCACGCGACGGGGAGGCGGTGGCGCGGGCGGGCCGACCTGGCTCGGCTGGGCTTCGGCCCAGTCGGGCGCGCGGGAGGTTTTTTTAAAAAACAAATCCCGCCGAACTAAGAAAAAACCTAGAAAAATAATAAAATCTAAAAATGCCAAAACAAATTTTCACCGTCTAAATAAAATATTTAGAACAGGATGGACATTTTCTTGGCCCTAAAATGCAGTTTTGAAAACGTGCAATTTTTCCTAAATTCAAATAAAATAGCGAGAAAACTCCGAAATAAAATCTTAGTTGATTTTTTTATTAAATCCTCAATATTTCTTTATATTGGGAAAGTCATTTTATTCCCTCTCACTTATATTTTATAATTGAAATAATTGAAGATAAAATAAATAAAATCAAATGATCCTATTTTCAAATTTTGAGAAAACTCAAATATGAAAATAACGAAATCCCCAACTCTCTCTCCGTGGGTCCTTGAGTTGCGTAGAATTTCTGGATCAGGCCCAAAAGCAATAAAATATGATATGCAATGATGATCTAATGTATAACATTCCAAATTGAAAATTTGGGATGTTACAAACCTAACCCCCCCTTAAGATGAATCCTGCCCTCGAGATTCGGGTTGGCTAGAAAATAGGTGATGGTGGTCCTTCAGCAAATCTTCCTCTCGCTCCCAGGTGGCTTCATCCTCGGTGTGGTGGCTCCACTGAACTTTGCAAAACTTGATAACCTTGCTGCGGGTGACTCGGCTGGCATACTCAAGAATCTTGACTGGTTCCTCCTCATAGGTCAAATCACTATCCAACTGAATTGTTTCCAGCGGCACTGTATCTCTCAGCGGTATGTATGCCATCTCTGTGTGGCACTTCTTCAATTGGGAGACGTGGAACACGTCATGAACTCCCGACAATCCTTAGGGCAACTCCAACTTGTAGGCAACTTCTCCCATATGCTCCAAAACTTTGTATGGTCCCACAAAATGTGGCGCTAACTTTCCTTTAACTCCAAAGCGCTTAACTCCCCGAAGTGGAGATACTCAAAGATAAGCTCGGTCTCCGACTTCGTAAACTGTCTCCTTGTGTTTAGAATCCACGTAGCTCTTTTGCCTGGACTGGGCTACCTTAAGCCTATCGCGAATCAATTTCACTTTTTTTCAGACTCCTTAATCAAATCCGGTCCAAACAACTAGCGGTCTCCAACTTCATCCCACGACAATGGTGTTCTGCACCTTCTTCCGTACAAGGCTTCGAAAGGAGCCATCTTCAAACTAGATTGATAACTGTTGTTGTAGGAGAACTCTACATATGGCAAATTGTCGTCCCAACTAGATCCATAATCTAGCGCACAAGCTCTCAGCATATCCTCCAAAATCTGATTGACTCTCTCGGTCTGTCCATCTGTCTGCGGATGAAAAGCTGTAGTGAACTCTAGCCTGGTACCCAAAGTTTCGTGCAATTGATTCCAGAACTTTGAGGTAAACTGGGTTCTTCTATCTGATACAATGCTCCTCGGAACTCCATGCATACATACGATCCTGGTCATGTATATCTTTGCCAACTTAGCACCGGTGTAAGTGGTTTTACTGGGATGAAATGAGCTACCTTCATCAAGGGATCGACTACAACCCATATTGATTCATAGCCTGAACGGGTCCTGGGTAATCCCGTGATGAATTCCATGCCTAGCTTATCCCACTTCCATTTGGGTATCGGCAATGGTTGTAGCAATCCTGCTGGCTTCTGATGCTCTGCCTTTACTCTCTGACATACATCACAAACGGCTACATACTCTACAATATCCTTCTTCGTTCCAGTCCACCAGAAAGTATCCTTCAAATCCAAATACATCTTGGTATTTCCTGGGTGAATCGAGTATGGTGAATCATGGGCCTCCTGCAGAATCAACTTCCTGATCTCCAAGTCGTTAGGCACATAAACACGATCTTCAAACCATAGGGTATCGTGCTCATCCTCACGAGATCCTTTAACTTTACCTTTTCTCATCTTCTCCTTTATAGAGGCAACCTCCTTGTCAGTTTTCTGTGCTTCTCTGATCTTATCCATCAAAGTAGACTGAATCTCCAATGCTGCAACGTAGCCTCTCGGAGCTATCTCCAAACATAGCTCACGAAGATCCTCGACTAACTCCTTCGTTAAATCTCCCGCCATTAGTGTGTTGACATGGCTCTTACGGCTCAACGCATCGGCTACTACGTTAGCCTTTCCGGGGTGATAATCAATCTCATATCATAATCCTTGATGAGCTCCAACCATCTCCTTTGCCTGAGATTCAGCTCCTTTTGCGTGAAAATGTACTTCAAACTCTTGTGATCCGTGTACACCTCACAATGGTTTCCAATGAGGAAATGTCTCCAAGTCTTCAATGCATGCACTACTGCTGCTAACTCCAAATCATGTGTAGCATAATTCAACTCATGGGGCTTAAGATGTCGTGAAGCATACGAAACAACTCTTCCCTCCTGCATAAGCACGGCTCCAAGTCCTCGACGTGAAGCGTCATAATGCACCTCGTAATCCTTGTGCTGATCTGGAAGAATCAACACTGGCGAGGTAACCAAACATTTCTTCAGCTCCTGGAAACTGGCCTCACATTCCTCAATCCATATGAACTTGGTATCCTTCTTCAAAAACTCCGTCATAGGTTTTGAAATTTTTGAGAAATTTTCAATGAATCTCTGGTAGTATCATGCAAGTCCAAGAAAACTCCGGATCTCTCCAACTATTGTTGGTGCTTCCCAATTTGTCACAGTGACAACCTTGGTGGGATCTACTGCTATACCTTCTCCGGATATAACATGTCCAAGGAATCCAACTTCCTTCAACCAAAACTCACATTTGCTGAACTTGGCGTATAACTGATGTTCTCAGAGCTTACCAAGTACCAAACGAAAATGTCCTTTATGTTCTTCTTCATTCTTCGAGTAAACTAGTATATCATCAATGAACACTATGACGAACTTATCCAAAAACTCCATAAACACCTTGTTCATCATGTTCATGAAATATGTCGGTGCATTAGTCAGACCAAATGACATAACAGTATACTCGTACATCCCATACCTGGTGGTAAAAGCCGTCTTAGGTATATCCTGCTCTCGAATCTTCAACTGATGGTATCCTGATCGCAGATCGATCTTGGAAAATACCTTAGCTCCTTGCAATTGATCAAACAGATCATTGATCATCGGCAGTGAGTACTTGTTCTTGATTGTTACTTCATTCAATCCTCGATAATCAACAACCATCCTTAACGATCCATCCTTCTTCTCCACTAGAAGTACTGGCGATCCCCAAGGTGAAGAACTTGGGCGAATATAACCTTTATCCAGTAACTCCTTAATCTGCTTCTTAATCTCCTCCAAATCTTTTTGCACGCATCCTGTATGGTCTCTTAGATATGGGCCCTGTGCCTGGCAAAAGCTCAATCAAAAACTCAATATCTCTATCTAGTGGCATGCCTGTCAACTCCTCCGGAAATATGTCAAGGAAATCCTTCACCACTGGTACTTCCTCCTGCACAACTCCTGATAAGGAATTTACTTGAGTCCTCTTCGGCACATGCCGGGATACATACTTGATCCTTCTTCCTTCTGGCGTTGTAAGAAAATTTGACTTACTGGCGCATTCAATGTTCCCTCCATACTTCGATAACCAATCTATGCCTAATATCACATCTAATCCTTGAGATTCCAATACTATTAGGTCCGAGGGAAATACATAGTTACCAATTCTTAATGGTAACCGATCACACCATAGACTAGCCATATACTCTGCTCCAGGCGAGGTTACTAACATGGGTGACCTAAGGGCTTGGGTTGGCAGTTTATACTTATCCACAAATCCCCTTGATATGTATGAATGTGATGGACTAGTATCAAAAAGAATGAGTGCAGCAAATGACTTAACCAAAAACTTACCTATTACTGCATCTGGCTGAGCTTCAACCTCCTTCACATTAACGTGGTTCACCTGTCCCCTATTGAAAGAGTTCGGCTTCTTCCCAGAGCTTCCATTGCCATTTCCATTCTGGGCTTCAGGACATTCATTGGCGTAATGTCCAGTCTTCTGGCACTTATAGCAAGTGACTTGGCTCAGGTCTCTCTTGGCTGGTGTTGATGGGTTGGTACTGTTCTGGCCGTTGCTTCCTCCATTCCCATTACCATTCTTGGGGCCATTATGATTGTGTGAGCTACCTCCTCCATGGGTATGCTGGAAATGTCCTCCCGATTTCGGGGTAAAACGTGGCTTTTGCTGAGCTCCAGAATTGTACTTCCCTTGTCCATACTTCCTCTTGCGGTTTTCAATCTGCTGCTGCTTCCCTTCAATCATAAGAGCGCGATCTACCAACTCCTGGTAGTTGTTGAAGCTTGCTACCATCAACTGCATGCTCAACTCATCATTCAATCCTTCCATAAACTTCTCCTGTTTAGCTGCATCCGTAGCAACGTCATCTGGGGCATAACGTGCTAGCTTACTAAAGTCATCCACACACTGGCCAACTGTCCGTCCTCCTTGGCGCAAGTTCCGAAACTCACGCTTCTTCATGTCCATAGCTCCTGCTGACACATGGGCAGTACGGAAAGCCTGCTGAAATTGGTCCCATGTCACCGTGGCTATAGGGTAGGTGATAGTGTAATTCTCCCACCATGATGTTGCTGGTCCATCCAACTGATGTGCGGCAAAGTGCACCTTCTCAGCATCAGTACATCCTGTAGTGGTTAACTCCATTCCAATCTTTCGGAGCCAATCATCTGCTACTATAGGCTCGGTGCTACTAGAGAACACCGGCGGATTCAGCCTAAGAAAACGGGTTAAGTGATCCACAGGTGGTGGAGGTGGTGGGTTGTTGTTGTTGTTGTTCCCCTGATTCTGGTTCTGGACTAGCAACTGCATCAATGTATTCTGCTGCTGGATCAACTGAGTGCGCTCCGCTGGGAAAGCAAATCCATTGTCATGTCTCGGAGGCATCTGGGGTTTATAAAAGATGAGAATATAGAATAGAATGAGGTCTAGAGGGAAAACACTACCCATATGCACATGAGGAAAAAGCAAACATAATCACTTCATTCAATCAAACAAGGGCATACAACGGTCTATCTATCGTTACAAAAGTGCTCGGGCTATACTGGATACATGGGGAAATACTACTACTGATATGGGGGTCGACTAGAAAAACTGCTCCGATGAAGACTCCATGATATCTGATCCCGCTTCATCAACATAGTCATCATTGTTATCGTGTGGGTCCAAGTCGGTGTTGTCGATGATGATGTAGTTCTCTGGACAAGTGCAATCTTCGTCTTCTCCTCCAGTTGCGGGAAATCCTATGAATATTTATAGCTTCTTCTTCAGATCATCGTTCTTCTCCACGAGTGTTGCTATTTCCTCCTCATATCCATCACGTGTAGACTTGAGTTCTTCTTCCAGCTCTGTGATCTTGGTCATGGCCTTCTTCAGGTCTATCATGTCTGCGCACATCTGGTTCTCCTGGCGTCGAATGTGCTGGTTTAACTCCTGGATGAAAGCTGCAATTGATCTATCCTTCCTGGTGCTGATCATATCCCATTGCGCATCTCGGCGCCCACAAATCTGGTAGATAGTATCCTTGAGATCCTTGTGGTAGACTTCTCCAATGCGTCCCATAGTGATGTGGGCTGCCATGCTCTTTCCTAGACTCCAGGTTGGTGCATCAAAGGAAAACTCTGTGGGCTCAGTGACGGGCATGAACGTCCTTCCTGGAACTTGAACTTGAATCATCCAGCGCTCATCTTTAGGTAAAGTGGCATTGTAGGTTCCGGTGAAGCTTGGTACTCCGATGTTCAGTTATCTAGTGACTTCCTTCAAGTGATGTCCAAAGGATGTATCTTCAACCGGTTGCGTGAACTTGTACCTTGCATCCGCCATCCTAAAAGAGTAGAAAAGATGATGAGTCAGAAATGAGAAGAGGGAGTATTGATCTAGGGCTTTAGCTTAGTGGTCGTGTCCTATAGTCAGCGTGTGCTCTGATACCATCTTGTAGCGACCAGACCTCAAATAGTCTGATCTCTGTGCTTTAGTGTCATCCCTAGATCAGTAATGCTGACACACACAGTACTTGATTTATAACAGAGTAGCAATCACACACTTATTACATCGAATGTCTCAAAAGAGATCTTATTACAATAAATATGGCTTAAGGCCATCTAATAACGATAACAGCGGAAGGCTTTGAAGATAAGTGAGTCCATCAACTCCAACGGCATCACTGAGTATAGAACCACGACCTAAAGGCACCTTACTTGTCATCTGAAAAATCTGCAACATGAACGTTGCAGCCCGAAAATGGGTTAGCACATGGAATATGCTGGCAATGTAACACATAGAGAGTAATGGAAGTATAAAGCTATACTACATGCATATATGGCTGATGGAAAGCTCTATGGTTACAGTTTTGCGTAAAGCCAATTTTTCCCTACTGCAAAGGAATAAATTTTATTTAACTATCATGGTAGTTGCTAAACATTGAGAGTGTAGACACCCTCTCTATCCCAATTTAGTAACATCATTAAAACCCAACAGTATTAATTTAAAGTAACATGATGAGATTCACATGATAATCCAAGTACTAGATACTCAAGACATCCATAACCGGGGACACGGCTAACCATGATTAGTTTATACACTCTGCAGAGGTTTGCGCACTTTTCCCCACAAGACTCGATCTCCTCCGTTGGGATTCTCGCACTACATGGTGTTTGAGAAGCGGATGACCGAGACATAGTCTTTCAGAAGCGCTAGCACCTTATGATCGGGTAGACAGTACCAACCTACATTCCCTACATCTGCTAGTCTACCACTGTAAGAGTTCGCACAGCTTAATCGACTATGCTAGAGCCCATAGTAGCTTGTGGCTGCACACAGAAGTTTCTAGCATGAATAATCTCATGATCCCTTTGAGCCTGGGTGGCGGTTCATAAAGAAAAACAGGCAATCGCTGGAATACCTAGGTGCCTCAATCCACCCAGATGTGTGTTTAAGTTGCCACCTTAAACAAACCATTAATTTATCAATCTCACAGTTGTCATGGATACACTCTCCCAATCCACGTCCACTAGCATAGCATGGCATACTAAACAAACGTAGAACTAACTCCCAAGGGTTGATAAAATAACAGGTAATAGGTACTACCTCATCTACTTCCCAAAACCCACAATTTAATTAGATTCTAATCATGCAATTGTTTGAGGATTGATCTAATGCAATAAAACTGGGTAGTAAGAGGTATGATCAAAGTGTTACTTGCCTTGCTGATGATCCGTGAAACCTAGAGATTCGAAGTAGCAAGCGGCGCACTCTGGGTACTCTATCGCAAACAAACAAGCATACAATAAGTACTCATCTAATGCACGGGTAAAACTCAAATAAGAAAACTAACCAGAAAGTTCAACTTAAGAACTCCGGTTTGCAAAAAGAATCAAATCAAACGAACCAACGAAAGTCAAACGGCGAAAGAATCAAACTTCGTTTACTAATCTGGATCTAAGTCAAATTTTAACGATGCAAAAACTTGTTAGAGTTGGTTAAACGAAAAGAGGGTTTCGAGACGAAACTCCAGGCGCTTGAACCGCCTGATTTCGATAAACGAGCGAAAGGTTATACTAGAATGAAAATTGGATCAGAAATCGTGATCAGAAATAACCGCGGAAAAATCTGAGAAAAAGAAAGAAAACTGACGAACAGATTAACGAACATTCGTTAACTGAAACTAAACGACGAATTCGTTCATTAAAATGAACGAACGGGCGAATGCTCGCTAAATAAATAAACTGAAAAATAAAACCGATCTATTTATATAAAAAAACGAATCTAGGGTTTTCTAAAAAACCTTGATCGGTTTCTTTAGAAAAACCGGGGCGGCGGGCGGCTACCTCGGCTCGGGCTCCGGCGAGGTCCGGCGGGGTTCTGGCGGGGCTCCGGTGGCGGTGGGCGGCGTGGGGTGGCGGGCGGCGGCTCCTAGCGGCGGCGGCTTGCGGCGGCGGCGCGACGGCGGCAAGCGGCGGCGCGGGCGGCGAGGGGCTGTGGCGGTGACGACTTGGGGCTCCAGGGGGGCCCGGGGTGGTATTTAAAGGGGAGAGGCGGAGGCGGCTCCGACTTGGGGAGGGGGTCGAGCGGCAGCGGCGAGTCGGACTCTCCCGAGTCCGGCGGCGGCATGGGACGGGGAGGCGGTGGCGCGGGCGGGTCGGCCAGCCTGGCTCGACTGGGCTTCGGCCCAGTCGGGCGCGCGGGAGGTTTTTTTTTAAATCCCGCCGAACTAGTAAAAAAACCTAGAAAAATAAATAAAAATCTAAAAATGCCAAAACAAATTTTCGCCATCTAAATAAAATATTTAGAACATGATGACATTTTCTTGGCCCTAAAATGCAGTTTTGAAAACGTGCATTTTTTCCTCAATTCAAATAAAATAGCGAGAAAACTCCAAAATAAAATCTTACTTGATTTTTTATTAAATCCTCAATATTTGTTTATTTTGGGAAAGTCATTTTATTCCCTCTCACTTATATTTTATAATTCAAATAATTCAAGATAAAATAAATAAAATCAAATGATCCTATTTTCAAAATTTGAGAAAACTCAAATATGAAAATAATGAAATCCCCAACTCTCTCCGTGGGTCCTTGAGTTGCGTAGAATTTCTGGATCAGGCCCGGAAGTAATAAAATATGATATGCAATGATGATCTAATGTATAACATTCCAAATTGAAAATTTGGGATGTTACAGCTATTTAGTTAATTATTTTTGCAGATATTAATAGATAAATTTTCCTCACGTCAAGCAATTTATTTCAGAATTTTTGGGGTTCCAGAAGTATGCGTTTGATACAGATTACTACAGACTATTCTGTTTTTGACAGATTCTGTTTTTCGTGTGTTGTTTTCTTATTTTGATGAATCTATGGCTAGTAATGAAGTTTATAAGCCATAGAAAAGTTGGAATACAGTAAGTTTAACACCAATATAAATAAAGAATGAGTTCATTACAGTACCTTGAAGTGGTGTTTCTTTTATTTCGCTAACAGAGCTCACGAGATTTTCTGTTAAGTTTTGTGTTGTGAAGTTTTCAAGTTTTGGGTAAAGATTTGATGGATTATGGAACAAGGAGTGGAAAGATCCTAAGATTGGGGATGCCCAAGGCACCCCAAGGTAAAATCCAAGGACACCAAAAAGCCTAAGCTTGGGGATGTCCCAGAAGGCATCCCCTCTTTTGTGTTCGTTCATCGGTAACTTCACTTGGAGCTATATTTTTATTCACCACATGATATGTGTTTTGCTTGGAGTGTTGTATGATTTGAGTCTTTGCTTTATAGTTTACCACAATCATCCATTCTGTACACACCTTTTGAGAGAGACACACATGAATCGGAATTTATTAGAATACTCTATGTGCTTCACTTATACCTTTTGAGCTATATAGTTTTTGCTCTAGTGCTTCACTTATATCTTTTAGAGCACAGTGGTGGTTTTATTTTATAGAAATAATTGATCTCTCATGCTTCACTTATATTATTTTGAGAGTCCTTTAGAATAACATGGTAATTTGCTTTTAGGAATAATACAAACTTTCATATAAGTGCATTGAATACTATGAGAAGTTTGATACTTGATAATTGTTTTGAGATATGGAGATGGTGATATTAGAGTCATTCTAGTTCAGTAGTTGTGAATTTGAGAAATGCTTGTGTTGAAGTTTGTGATTCCCGTAGCATGCACATATGGTGAACCGTTATGTGATGAAGTCGGAGCATGATTTATTTATTTATGGCCTTCCTTATGAGTGGCGGACGGGGACGAGCGATGGTCTTTTCCTACCAATCTATCCCCCTAGGAGCATGCACATAGTACTTTGTTTCGATAACTAATAGATTTTTGCAATAAGTATGTGAGTTCTTTATGACTAATGTTGAGTCCATGGACTATACGCACCCTCACCCTTCCACATTTGCTAGCCTCTCTATTACCGCGCACTTTTCGCCGGTATCATACACCCACCATATACCTTCCTCAAACAGCCACCATACGTACCTATTATGGCATTTCCATAGCCATTCCGAGATATATTGCCCTGCAACTTTCCACCGTTCCGGTTGTTATGACACGCTTCATCATTGTCATATTGCCATGCATGATCATGTAGTTGACATCGTATTTGTGGCAAATCCACCTTTCATAAAAAAAATTCATACATGTCACTTTTGATTCATTGCACATCCCGGTACACCGCCGGAGGCATTCACATAGAGTCATATTTTGTTCTAAGTATTGATTTGTAATTCTTTAGTTGTAAGTAAAAAGAAGTGTGATGATCATCATTATTAGAGCATTGTCCCATTGAGGAAAGGATGATGGAGACTATGATTCCCCCACAAGTCGGGATGAGACTTTGGACGAAAAATAAAAAAAGAGAAAAGAGGCCAAAAGAAAAAAAAGAAGGCCCAAATAAAAAAATGAGAGAAAAAGAGAGAAGGGACAATATTACTATCCTTTTTCCACACTTGTGCTTCAAAGTAGCACCATGATCTTCATGATAGTGAGTCTCCTATGTTGTCACTTTCATAAACTAGTGGGAATTTTACATTATATAAATTGGCTTGTATATTCCAATGATGGGCTTCCTCAAACTGCCCTAGGTCTTCATGAGCAAGCAAGTTGGATGCACACCCACTTAGTTACTTTTGTTGAGCTTTCATACACTTATAGCTCTAGTGCATCCATTGCATGGCAATCCCTACTGACTCACATTGATATCCATTGATAGGCATCTCCATAGCCCATTGATACGCCTAGTTGATGTGAGACTATCTTCTCCTTTTTGTCTTCTCCACAACCACCATTCTATTCCACCCATAGTGCTATGTCCATGGCTCACGCTCATGTATTGCATGAAAGTTGAAAAAGTTGGAGAACATCAAAAGTATAAAACAATTTCTTGGCTTGTCATCGCGGTTGTGCATGATTTAATATTTTGTATGATGAAGATAGAGCATAGCCAGACTATATGATTTTGTAGGGATAACTTTCTTTGGCCATGTTATTTTGAGAAGACATGATTGCTTAGTTACTATGCTTGAAGTATTATTATTTTTATGTCAATATTAAACTTCTATCTTGAATCTTTCGAATCTGAACATTCATGCCACAATAAAGAAAAATTACATTGAGAAATATGTTAGGAAGCATTCCACATCAAAAACTATGTTTTTATCATTTACCTACTCAAGGACGAGCAGGAATTAAGCTTGGGGATGCTTGATACGTCTCCAACGTACTATAATTTTTGATTGTTCCATGCTATTATATTATCTGTTTTGGATGTTAATGGGCTTTATTTTACACTTTTATATTATTTTTGGGACTAACCTGTTAATCGGAGGCCCAGCCCAAATTGTTGTTTTTTTGCCTATTTCAGTGTTTCATAGAAAAGGAATATCAAACGGAGTCCAAACGGAATGAAACCTTTGGGAGCGTGATTTTTGGAACAAACGAGATCTAGAGGACTTGGAGTGGACGTCAAGCAATCAACGAGGAGGCCATGATGCAGGGGGCGCACCTACCCCCCTGGGCGCGCCCTCCACCCTCGTGGGCCCCTCGTGGCTCCACTGACCTACTTCTTCCTCATATATATATATATATATATATATATATATATATATATATCTGCGTACCCCGCAAACATCCAGGAGCACCACAAAAACCTAATTCCACCGCCGCAACCTTGTGTACCCAAGAGATCCCATCTTGGGGCTTTTTCCGGAGCTCTGCCGGAGGGGGGCATTGATCACGGAGGGCCTCTACATAAACTCCATGGCCCCTCCGATGATGTGTGAGTAGTTTACCTCAGACAATCGGGTCCATAGCTAGTAGCTAGATGGCTTCTTCTCTCTCTTTGGATCTCAATACAATGTTCTCCTCGATCTTCTTGGAGGTCTATTCGATGTAACTCTTTTTGCGGTGTGTTTGTCGAGATCCGATGAATTGTGGGTTTATGATCAAGTTTATCTATGAACAATATTTGAATCTTCTCTGAATTCTTTTATGTATGATTGGTTATCTTTGCAAGTCTCTTCGAATTATCAGTTTGGTTTGGCCTACTAGATTGATCTTTCTTGCAATGGGAGAAGTGCTTAGATTTGGGTTCAATCTTGCGGTGCTCGATCCTAGTGACAGAAAGGGAAACGACACGTATTGTATTATTGCCATCGAGGATAAAAAGACTGGGTTTATATCATATTGCATGAGTCTATCTCTCTACATCATGTCATCTTGCTTAAAGCGTTACTCTGTTCTTATAAACTTAATACTCTAGATGCATGCTGGATAGCGGTCGTTGTGTGGAGTAATAGTAGTTGATGCAGGCAGGAGTCGGTCTACTTATCACGGACATGATGCCTATATACATGATCATACACAGATATTCTCATAATTATTCACTTTTCTATCAACTGCTCCACAGTAATTTGTTCACCCATCGCAATACTTATGCTATCTTGAGAGAAGCCACTAGTGAAACCTATGGCCCCGGGGTTTATTCTCCATCATATAAGTTTCCAATCTATTTTATTTTGCAATCTTTACTTTCAATATATATCATAAAAATACCAAAATATTTATCTTATTATCATTATCTCTATCAAATCTTACTCTTGCAAGTGGCCGTGAAGGGATTGACCACCCCTTTATCGCGTTGGTTGCGAGGTTCATATTTGTTTGTGTAGGTACGAGGTGACTCACGCGTGGTCTCCTACTGGATTGATACATTGGTTCTCAAAAACTGAGGGAAATACTTACGCTACTTTCCTACATCATCCTTTTCTCTTCAAGGGAAAACCAACGCATGCTCAAGAGGTAGCAATCAAATCTTGACTTGACTTGGTGTAAGCCTCCCCAGCAACGACGCCAGAAATCCTTCTTGCTACCTCTTGAGCATGCGTTGGTTTTCCCTTGAAGAGGAAAGGGTGATGCAGCAAAGTAGTGTCAGTATTTCCCTTAGTTTTTGAGAACCAAGGTATCAATCCAGTAGGATACTACAGGCAAGTCGTCTAGTATCTGCACATACAAACAAGAACCTCGCAACCAACGCGATAAAGGGGTTGTCAGTCCCTTGACGGTCACTTACGAAAGTGAGATCTGATAAAGATAATAAGATAAATATTTTTGGTATTTTTGTTGTATAGATTGAAAAGTAAATATTGCAAAATAAACGGCAATAGAAATAGCTAGTTGACGGGAAAATAATATAATGGAGAATATACCCGGGGGCCATAGGTTTCACTAGTGGCTTCTCTCAAGATAGCGTAATCTATGGTGGGTGAACAAATTACCGTCGAGCAATTGATAGAAAAGCGAATAGTTATGAGAATATCTAGGCATGATCATGTATATAGGCATCATGTCCATGAAAAGTAGACCGAAACGATTCTGCATCTACTACTATTACTCCACACCTCGACCGCTATCCAGCATGCATCTAGAGTATTAAGTTCATAAGAACAGAGTAACGCATCAGGCAAGATGACATGATGTACAGGGATGAACTCAAGCAATATGATATAAACCCCATCTTTTTATCCTCGATGGCAACAATACAATACGTGTCATTTCCCTTTCTATCACTGGGATCGAGCACCGCAAGATTGAACCCAAAGCTAAGCACTTCTCCCATTGCAAGAAAGGTCAATCAAGTAGGCCAAACCAAACTGATAATTCGAAGAGACTTTCAAAGATATCAAATCATTCATATAAGAATTCAGAGAAGAATCAAATATTGTTCATAGATAAACTTGATCATGAACCCACAATTCATCGGATCTCGACCAACACACCACAAAAAGAATTACATCAAATAGATCTCCAAGAAAATCGAGGAGAACTTTGTATTGAGATCCAAAGAGAGAGAAGAAGCCATCTAGATAATAACTATGGACCCGAAGGTCTGTGGTAAACTACTCACACATCATCATAGAGGCTATGGTGTTGATGTAGAAGCCCTCCGTGATCAATTCCCCCTCCGGTGAAGCGCCAGAAAAGGCCCCAAGATGGGATCTCACGGGTACAGAAGGTTGCGGCGGTGGAAATAGGGTTTCGTGATGCTACGGGATGTTTTCAGGGTATATGGGTATATATAGGAAGAAGAAGTAGGTCGGTGGGGCTGCGAGGGGCCCACGAGGGTGGGAGGTGCGCCCACCCCCCTGGGGCGTGCCCTCCTGCCTCGTGGCCTCCTCGCTTCTTTCTTGACGTCCACTCCAAGTCTCCTGGATTGCGTTTGTTCCAAAAATGATCCTCGCGAAGGTTTCAGTCCGTTTGATATTCCTTTTCTACGAAACACTGAAATAGGCAAAAAAACAGCAATTTGCACTGGGCCTTCGGTTAATAGATTAGTCCCAAAAATAATATAATAGTGCATAATAAAGCCCATTAAACATCCAAAACAGATAATATAATAGCATGGAACAATCAAAAATTATAGATAAGTTGGAGACGTATCAGTTAGCACAAAATATCCAATGCTCAAATAAATGAGATGCGTGGTATAGAAACATGTCATCCATCATGATAGGTTTATTGTTATGTATAGCATAATGGAGACTCAAGTTGTGTAATGCACCATGGGAAATATCTAGAGCATTGTTATGCGTGGAATGCATATGGTGCAAGCAATTATGAGAATCATGCAAAGTATGGAATGAGTGAAAATATCCTACTCCCTCCGTCACAGTTTATAAGGTGTGCTTGGAAATTCTCTGGGACCTAGGTGATTATCTATTGGTTGTTAGATGGGCTAAAAAATAGCATTCACACTACACATGCATATATAAATAGTATATCGGAGTACTAATTAGCTACTAGAAATAAATGCAATGCGCCCTAAACCTTGTCTATTGTGGAAACGCACGCAAATTTAATTGTGCCTTCTAAACTGTGACGGAGGGAGTAATATGTATGAGGAAACTATGGGGGTCTCCTCATGAGAATTAATGGGAACATCACATGGAGAATATTGACAACATCCAAAACAAAGCATATTTTGTTCTATGTGATCATGGCATGGTATAGTAGATGAATTGCGCAAATCATGTAAAGGAAGCATAGCAATATCATCACAAGAAAAACAAAAGCCATTGACCATCATCTCGTCATCTATGCCATAAGTGCAAATGGGATCTATTTTAATGGGGCATGCATAGTTACTATGTTGAGATTGAAATGATGCAATATGGGAGATCTCACTCATAGCATATGACAAGTTTAAAGGGTTGTCGAACATGATGTGACCAAAAGAATTTTCACATGATATCCTATAGAGCATAGCATCACAACTAGGAAAATCAACATGCTCATCATCATATTCATCATAAATTGGTAAGTCATGACATGAGGAAGTCGCACTAGCATGAAGCATGCTAATAGGTGGGTCAACATCATGCGAGCAATTATTTGCAAGATAGTCCACTAGTGGGACAAGAGAAGCATCATCACCTATGTTACCTTTGGAGCATCGCTCATTTGTTGTAGGTGAGGTGTCGAAGACCAAGTCATGGTCATCTTCATCTTGATGGAACCATGTGGGGGTGCATCATCGTCCACCATGTGCATCATCATCGTTGGAGGTATGGACTCATCGAGGGTAGGCATGTCGTCATGTAGGAGACCTAGCACCAAACAAGAACACACACTCGAAGTAGAGGTTAAGTCGCTAGAAATCATAGTGTCCTCACATGCCGTCTCAAATACCTCACTCACTAAGTGTTGTGGCTCACTCACTCCCGGTATGATGCGCTCACTCATATGGTTGGTGGAGTCACTCAAATGGCTCTCAACCTCACATAGGATGTGTGGCATGCTCTCATGTGTGGGGCTAGTGGTGGTCACACTCATCCTCTCATAGGAAATGCACTCAATGTCACATATGGTGGAGTCAGTCATCTCACTCATGGGGTGGTGCCTCTCCTCACATGGCAATTGGGGAATCTCTTCATATATGGGTATCGGAGAGATGTAGGTGCAAACATCTCCATGCTCAACCTCCTCATCCATAATGCCACTAAAGATGAATGCCGTAGGATGTGGCAAATCATCACTCTCCGCCGAGACCAAAGATAATGTCTCATGTGCGGTCTCGTACCTTGACTCGGAGTATGAGTCCAATATGGGCGCCGTCTTCATGTTGTTGAAGAGGTTCATGCTCGTCGCCGTGGTCAAAGGGGATGGCCCTAGCTCGACTTTTTGTCACCGTCTTGTTGTTGGAGGCCTATATGATGTGGCACCTCATAGCTTGTCTCCATGACCGAAGGTAAATTCCCATGCTCGGCCGTCTTCATTGAGGGGCTTCCGAAGATGGAAGTGTTGCCCTCACTCATAGTTGGTCGCCTTGTTGTTGAAGATGTCGATGTAGGCGAACTCATGGGAAGTAGGCGAAAATGTCGTACGTCCAAAGGAGAAGATGCCTTGATAGCACTTGGCGAAGATGCCGAAGTGGTGGTAGTAGCCGTAGCATCCTCTTGGTGGTGCTTGTCTCGCGGTCTTCTCTTGTGCTCATGCAGTTTGGCCGTAGCTTGATGTAGAGCTTGTTGGGACTTGTAGGTTTGAGCTTGTCAAGCATCTTCATGTTGATGGTGTCGTTGTCGTACTTGAGCTTGAAGAAGATGTCGTTCGTCATCGTCATGCACATAATGCTTGGAGGTGACTTTCCCTTCATGACGATGCGGATCACTAATGTGATGATGGTCGCCATGTAGGTGTGGACATCGACAACTTGCGCTTGCATCGCATGGGCACTCCGAAGATGATCGACTTGCTCGCCATCGCCTTGAGGATGATGAAGGGGAAGCAAACTTGTAGTTGGCCACCATGTCTCATAGTTGATCCTTTAGCTCGTCCAACTTGGTATCGATGTAGTCCCTTTTCCTTGCTTCGGAGTGTCGTATGTCGATGGCGAGGTTGCCGAGGCGCTCTCGCAAGGTAGGTTGTGCTCCTTGCATTTTGTGTTGTAGATCTAAGATTGATGCTTTGGTGATGTAGTTGTTCACGTTGTCGTTGTCGTGGAAGGCCGGAGATGAAATGCCTTTCCTATCCATCACAAGACTCGAGCAAATATGAGTGGAAGAAAGGAGAGAACTATACCAAATGTACCTTGACCAATGTTGAAGATGGATCAATGATCACTCAATAATGTAACAAGGAAATAGCACAATTGGTACCGATCTCGTCAATTTCTCACACCTACACAAGTAAAGCTTATGGTGGAGCTCGGTGAGGATAGTGGCACAAAAATTTGATGCAAAATGTTAGCCAGAGTCAATAATGTTGAAAGAGATTCACAAATTCACAAGTGAAACAAGTAGACCAATAGCAATATGGGTGGCACACGGAAACTCTCACACGAATAGATAAAACGGGGTCATGCAACCAAGGATGAGCACAAAATGTGGAATCCACGGAAAACGCTTGTGTTGCACAACTCAAGAGAGACGCTAGCACGATTGCTCAATAGGTGGATATGACACTTGTGCACAACCAATGATATGCAAAATATATCAACTTCTATCCCAAGTATTCTATGTATGTATGATTCCCGGTGTTTCTCTCAAGATGATCCAAGATGATCGGATATGACAATCTTATATGCAAAGTGGTATGATGATATGGCTATTGCTTACAAGCTCTTTGCTCTCTTTCTCTTTTGCTTAAAAGCTTATTCTTTTTTTGTGTGTATGGCCACTTTTGCACAATGCACAAACCAAGATAGCAATTGTGTATATGCGGGAACAAACTTGAGGCACACGAGATGATATGATACTAATATGATATGGTATGTATGCAATGGATGGTGTACATCACTAATGTGCACAAGTAACATTGTCGGCAATACTCAAATGGCTAGTCTAGATAGGCAAGTGACGCAAAATAGGCTAGGGGTTATCAATGCAATGGCAAGGGAATATAAAATGGAGGTTACCGTCCGTGGCGATGATGAGTGGCGGTGTTCTTGATGTATATACCAAGATGATGGAGACTCGTCCCTAAGTAGCCGAAACACCTTAGGAAACGAGAAAAACCGTGAACTCAAAATCTCAAATGTCAAATGGTGGTAGCGGGATGCGGTGGTGGTTTTGATGGGTTATGCGAATAGGCAATGTGGAAGTGGAGGTTATGGTGGTGTACAAAACACGATGTCGAAGTTGAGGTCACTGTCCCTAAGTAGCCGAAACACCTTAGGAGACACAACACACAACTCAAACAAGCTCAAACAAAATTTGGTTATGTTGGGGTGGTGGAAGTGTATGGTGGGCACGGTTATGCGGATTTTATGGTGGTGGTTGATGAAGAAGCAACCGTCCCTAAGTAGCTGAAACACCTTAGGAGACTCGAATCACTACTCAAACAACCACTAATGCTATGGGGAATAAAATGGGTTAGGTTGCGGAAGTCGGTGGTGGTAATGCGGATGATATGGTGGAAGGCCTAGGCAAAGATGCCAAAGTTCCAAAAATTTGATGGAGTCAAATGATGTTGGAAGAATTTTTGTGGGAAGGGGGATGTCAAAAACTTCAGAACGAGCTAAAGAACGTCAAAATCGGAGGTCGGGTGAATTAGTTATGGCCGAAACAAAAATCTGCCGAAGTCTAATAGGTTCGGATGTCCGGTAACGGACGGATGTCTGGTCGTCAGACGTCCGGTGGGCTCGGAAGTCCGCTGTTTCAGCTCGGGTTTGGGGTCCCGGTTGTCTGGTAAAGGTCGGACGTCCGGTGGGTAGGGGTCAACGCGGGATTTGAGCTCTGGGACGCGATTTTGGGCGGAATTCAGGGATTTTGGGATCAAAATTGAGGAGATTTTGTGGATGAAAGATGGGGAAACTTGGGGAAATGCTAGATCCACTCAAAACCAAGCGAATCCATGGATAAAATCCAACAAAACTTCATGAAACTAACAAATCACAAAATAAATTGGGGCTATTTTTGCTGGGGATTTTTGAAATTGGGGAAGAACACAACAAAGTCAAGCTACAAAACGAAGAGGGGAGGCTATGAAATCGTGATCAACGTGGCTCTGATACCAAGATGAAAAACGCGGTCTAGATTGGTTTTCAGTGGCTATAGAGCCTTGCGGCGGCAGAACTTCTCATCTAGGTTAACCTCGAGGGTTTTTGGAATATTTGGGAATTTATAGGGCGAAGAGGGGGTGCGGGAGGCCATCGAGGTGGGCACAACCCAACTAGGCATGCCTGGGCCTCCAGGCGCGCCCTGGTGGGTTGTGTGATGTAGTGTGGAACCCTAGATGCCTGATCTTTCACGATTTGGAGGTGATCCCATGAAGAACACGAGGGGGAAACACACGAGGGGAAAGAGAGGAATCACTCAAATCAACAAGAAACAATCACACATGTGCTAGATCCAAGTACCCATAGAGATCACATGGTCCAAATCCAACAAAGGACGATATAAACGGTAACTAGTTCATCTCCGTGAGGAGGTCTTGAGGGGTCATCCCATGAAGGGGTCTTGAATCCAAGGTGGATCTTCTCCGAAGAGGCGCGGTCTCTCTCGATGGAGTAGATCTGTATGGATGAGCAAAGCTCTATCTCAAATGAGATAAACCTATGCTAACCCTCAAATGGTAGAGGTGGAGGAGTATATATAGTCTAGGGCCACGAAGGGGAAAGTGAGGGGCGAAGGGGTACATGGGCCTTGGGACCATTACGCTATGCGCAGACAGGTGGTGTCGGGCGTCCGACGGGGGTCAGTCGTCCAGTCGTTCGCGGGCGTCCGGTCGTCTGGAGGAGGTCGGACTTCCGGTGTTTTGGCTCGGTTGAGGTGGCACCAGATTTCCGGAGACGGTCGTACGTCCGTCCGCTGTAGCTTCCGTCGCTAGCCCTTCTTGCTGGATGAGTGTCCAGGCGTTGGACGTTCGGCATCGTCCGGTCGTCCGGTGGCTGAAGCTTCCAAGTAGCTCCTTCTCTTGCTCCTCGCGCTTGGTGTACTTGCCGTCTTATCCATGGTATCCCTCTTGGTTCCTGGTCATGCACAGCACATACATTTGAGGTAGTAGCCATGTCTCACATGTAGAAAGTGAAGGTTCGGAGAGGAGCGAGTTCACCTTGTGTCCAATGGCATATAGTTGAGGTCTCATCTTATGTATCCTTGGGTCATGGGGAGTGGTCGAAGTGGACATGGGGATAATCGTAGGATGCTCCGCATCATTGTGCCCCCCTCGGGGCACCCCCCCCCCCCAGGTGTTGCTCTGGCCCACTGGTGGTCTTCTGGTCCATTAAAAATCCACAAAAAGTTTCGCGGTGTTTGGACTCCTTTTGATATAGATTTCCTGCGATGTAAAAACAAACAAAAAACAACAACTGGCACTAGGCACTGGGTCAATAGGTTAGTCCCAAAAAATGATATAAAGTTGGTATAAAATGATTGTAAAACATCCAAGAATGATAATATATTAGCATGAATACTTCATATATTATAGATACGTCGGAGACGTATCAACATCCCCAAGCTTAATTCCTACTCGCCGTCGAGTAGGTAAATGATAATAGAAATAATTTATGAAGTGTGAATGCTAGCAAAGTGCATACGTTTGATCAATGATAATTTCAATCACTTTTCCTAGCATCATAACAACAACTCTTTCTTATAGAACTTCTCATGTTAAAGTAGCAACCAATTCACATGTTAAGGTTCAAACGATGAATTCTCTTGAAACTCAACAACCTATGTTCTCAGTCACCAAGCAATTGTAATTCAACTTATTCAATAGAGTTTAAGTAAGAGCTCCACATACTCAACCATCATATGGTCTTCTAACACTCACCGCATACACATGAGCAAAACGTTTCAACCGGACACATAGAAAGATAGGGGCTTATAATTTCGCCTCCCAACGTATTCACCTCAAGGGTGATGTCAACAATAATAACTCATGCTACCCATATTGAACTGGATATATGTGCCTAGATCTTTCCTCACCACATGATGCTTGCCAAAAGAGAAAAATTAAAAGTAATAGAGAGAAGAACTTTGACTCTTTGCATAAAAGTAAATACATAAAAGTAAAAGATAGGCCCTTTGCAGAGGGAAGCAGAGGTTGCCATGCGCTTATTTGTCTTTATGCTCAACCCCTTAGTGCAAAAGAACGTCATGTTGTATTGCCCCTTGTGATGGCAACCTTTATAATGCAGTCTGTCGCTTTTCTTCTTCACCATCACAAGTTCGTACAATGCTCAATTTTCTCTTACACTAAATGATCTAACACTTTTAGAAGCAATTTTTATTGCCTTATTGCACCGATGACAACTTACTTGAAGGATCTTGCTCAATCCTTAGGTAGGTATGGTGGACTCTTGTAAATAAGATTTGGGTTTAAGGGTTTTTGGATGCACAAGTAGTATCTCTACTTGGTGCGGAATTTTTGGCTAGCAAGGATGGGGGGCAAGCACCACATGTTGAAGGATCTATAACAATATAACTTCTATGTGAATATGAACAAACATAAACCATTATGTTGTCTTCCTTGTCCAACGTCAACAATTTTGGCATGTAATATTTTGATGGGGGCTCACAATCATAAAAGATTCCCAACATAGTGTACTGCATGTGAAAGTTCTCTTCCTTATACTAATTATTCATGAATTGCTTGTATGACCAATATTGTGAGTCAAGCTTCAAAAGATTTCCTTTCTAAACCCAATGTGAAGCTACCACTAGGCATGATATAATTTCAACTTCATGATATTCAATTCATTCAACAATTTACTCAAAGGATATAAGTGAAGCACAAGAGTAAATGACAAGCTACTCCAAAAAGATATAAGTGAAGATCAAGCGAGTAGTTGTGTAAATGGGTAGCTACTTCAGGACTCTCTCTTATTTAAAAAACTTTCAGATCTAAGTATTTTATTAAAACAACAAGCAAAACAAAATAAAATGGCATTCCAAGAATAGCACACATCATGTGAAGAAGCAAAAACTTAGGCTCAACCGATACTAACCGATAATTGTTGCAGAAGAAAGGTGGGATGCTTACCGGGGCATTCCCAAGCTTAGATGCTCGGGGCTTCTTGAATTATTATCTTGGGATGCCTTGGGCATCCCCAAGCTTGAACTTTTGTGTCTCCTTAATTCTTCTCATATCACTGTTTTCCTAAAGCTCAAAAGCTTCATCCACACAAAACTCAACAAGGACTCGTGAGATAAGTTAGTATAAACCAATGCAAAAACCTTATCATTCTCTATTGTAGAAAATCACTAAAGTTATTATTCAACATTGCATACTAAATGACTCTTCATATTTAATACTCCTATCCTCAAATAGGATCTTTAAACAAGCAAACATATGCAAGCAATGCAAACATAACAACAATCTGCCAAAATAGAACAGTATGTAAAGAATGCAAGAGTATCAATATTTCTTAAACTCCAAAGATTATGAAAATTTACCACACTGTAGAAATTTATCAGAGCTTATTTTGAAAAAAGTTTCAACATTTTATCACATTCTGAATTTTCTAGGGAATTTTTGCAAAAATGGTAAAATTTCTGCTTTCAAACAACAACATGTAGGCTTGCAAAATGAGCATAGTAAAGGCTATCATTGCCACTATTATTGAAATAAAAGATGCAAAACATTATTCTCAATAACAGCAAGCAAATCCTAACAAGATAAAATGATGCTCCAAGCAAAACACATATCATGTGACGAATGAAAACATAGCTCCAAGTGAGGTTACCGATAATGTTGGAGACGAAAGAGGGGATGCCTTCCGGGGCATCCCCAAGCTTAGTTGCTTGGATATTCCTTGAATATTGCCTTGGGGTGTCTTGGGCATCCCCAATCTTAGGGTCTTGTCACTCCTTATTCTCCTCATATCGACATCTCACCCAAAACTAGAAAACTTCAATAACACAAAACTTAACGGAACTTTGTGAGATAGGTTAGTATGATAAAGAGCAAACCATTTCACTTTTGGTACTGTCAAAGACAAGATTCATAATTGTTCTCACACAATGCCTACTGTAGCATATCATTTCCACAATTCATGGAAACTAGAAAACAAGCAAACTATGCATTGAAAACAGAATATGTCAAAAACAGAACAGTCTGTAGTAATCTGTACCCCAACCATACTTCTGCTACTTCAGAAATTCTTAAAAATAGTAAAACCTGGGAAATTTGTCAATTAATCTTCTTCAAAAATAATCAACATTTTATCATGCTCCTGTTAAAAATGATAATTATTTTCATGAGTGCAAAAGTTTCTATTTTTCAGCAAGATCAAATCAACTATCACCATAGACCATCCCAAAGGCCTTACTTGGCACTTTATTGAAACAAAAGCAATAAAACATGATTACTACAGTAGCCTAATTATGTGAACACGCAAAAACAATAGGTAAAATTGTTGGGTTGTCTCCCAACAAGTGCTTTTCTTTAATGCCTTTTAAGCTAGGCATGATGATTTCGATGATGCTCGCACAAAAGTAAAGAATTGAAACATGAAAAAGAGCATCATGAATCACATGGCAAGCACACTTAAGTCTAACACACTTCATATGAATAATTATTTTGTGAGAAAGAAATTAATGGGAACAAGAATCAACTAGCATAGGACGGCAAAACTAGCACAACTTCAAGATTTTCAACACATATAGAGGAAACTTGATATTATTGCAATTCCAACAAGCATAAGTTCCTCCCCCATAATAATTTTCGGTAGCATCATGAAGAAATTCAACTATATAACCATCACATGAAGCATTCTTTTTATGACACAAAAGCATAGAAAACTTATTACTCTCCACATAAGCAAATTTCTTCTCATTAATAGTAGGGAACAAACTCAACAAAATAACTATCATGAGAGTGAAAATTAAAATCATGATGACAAGTTTCATGGTTATAATTATTATTTATAGCATACATGTCATCACCATAATCATCATAAATAGCAACTTTGTTATCATAGTCAATTGAAGCCTCATCCAAAATGGTGGATTCATCACTAAATAAAGTCATGACCGCTCCAAATCCACTTTCATCATTATAATCATCATAAATAGGAGGCATGCAATCATTATAACAAATTTGCACATCAAATCTTGGGGGACTAAAAATATCATCTTCATCAAACATAGCATCCCCAAGCTTATGGCTTTGCATATCATTAGCATCATAGATATTCAAAAAATTCATACTAACAACATTGCAATTGTGCTCATCATTCAAAGATTTTTGGTCAAACATTTTATTGAATTCGTCTTCTATCAATTGAGCACAATTTTCCTTTCCATCATTTTCACGAAAGACATTATAAAGATGAATAGTATGATACAACCTCAATTCCATTTTTTTGTAGTTTTCTTTTATAAACCAAACTAGTGATAAACATGAAACTAAAAGATTCGATTGCAAGATCTAAAGATATACCTTCAAGCACTCACCTCCCCGGCAACGGCGCCAGAAAAGAGCTTGATGTCTAGTACATAACTTGTACTTGTAGACTTGTGTTGGGCCTTCAAGCGCAGAGTTTTGTAGGACAGTAGCCATTTCCCCTCAAATGGATGATCTAAGGTTTATCAATCCGTGGGAGGCGTAGGATGAAGATGGTCTCTCTCAAACAACCCTGCAAACAAATTATAAAAAGTCTCTTGTGTCCCCAACACACCAAATACAATGGTAATTTGTATAGGTGCACTAGTTCGGCGAAGAGATGGTGATACAAGTGTAGTAATGATAGTAGATATTGATTTTTGTGCTAGGAACAATAAAAACAGCAAGGTAGCAATTGATAAAATGGAGCATAAATGGTATTGCAATGCTTGAAAATGATGCCTAGGGTCCGTACTTTCACTAGTGCAATCTCTCAATAATGCTAATATAATTGGATCATATAACCATCCCTAAACATGCAATGAAGAATCACTCTGAAGTTCCTATCTAGCGGAGAACATAAGAAGAAATCGTTTGTAGGATACGAAACCACCTCGAAGCTATTCTTTCCGATCGATCTATCCAAGAGTTCCTACTAAAATAACACCAAATAATTTCAGATCCATAATGCTCAATCCAACACAAAGAACCTCAAAGAGTGCCCCAAGATTTCTACCGGAGAAACAAAGACAAGAACGTGCATCAACCCCTATGCGTAGATTACCCCAATGTCACCTCGGGAATCCACGAGTTGAGTGCCAAAACATATATCAAGTGAATCAATATGATACCCCATTGTCACCACGAGTATTGATGTCGCTTGAAGCTACACCGGTATTTCCCCAAAGATGAAGGGATGATGCAGCACAACAGCGGTAGGTATTTCCCTCAGATATGAAACCAAGGTTATCGAACCAGTAGAAGAACCAAGCAACACAACGTAAACAGCACCTGCACACAAATAACAACTACTCGCAACCCGACATGTAAAAGGGGTTGTCAATCCCTTTCGGGTAGAGGCGCCCCAAGATGGGCAAGCGGACGTAAGAGACTTGTAAATATCGATAGATCGAACGCCAAATAAAATAAATTGCAGCAAGGTATTTTTTATTTTTGGATTTAATAGATCTGAAAATAAAAGGCAAATAAAATAGATCGCAAAGGAAAATAATATGAGAAGGAGACCCAGGGGCCGTAGGTTTCACTAGTGGCTTCTCTCGAGAAAAATAGCAAACGGTGGGTAAAAAAATTATTGTTGGGCAATTGATAGAACTTCAAATACTCATGACGATATCCAGGCAATGATCATTAGGCATCATGTCCAAGATTAGTAGACCGACTCCTGCCTACATCTACTACTATTACTCCACACATCGACCGATATCCAGCATGCATCTAGTCTATTAAGTTCATGGAGAAACGGAGTAATGCAATAAGAACGATGACATGATGTAGACAAGATCTATATATGTAGAGATAGACCCCCATCGTTTTATACTTAGTAGCAACGATACATATGTGTCGGTTCCCCTTCTGTCACTAGGATCAAGCACCGTAAGATCGAACCCACTACAAAGCACCTCTTCCCGTTGCAAGATAAATAGATCAAGTTGGCCAAACAAAACCCAAATATCGGAGAACAAATATGAGGCTATAAGCAATCATGCATAAAAGAGATCAAAGAAACTCAAATAATTTTCATGGATATAAAAGGATAGATCTGATCATAAACTCAAAGTTCATCCGATCCCAACAAACACACCGCAAAAAGAGTTACATCATATGGATCTCCAAGAGACCATTGTATTGAGAATCAAACGAGAGAGAGGAAGCAATCTAGCTACTAACTACGGACCCGAAGTCTACAAAGAACTACTCACGTATCATCAGAGAGGCACCAATGGAGGTGGTGAACCCCATCCGTGACGGTGTCTAGATTGGATCTGGTGGTTTTGGACTCTGCGGTGGCTGGAATTGATTTTCGTCGACCCCCCTCGACTTTCTGGAATATTGGGGTATTTATAGAGCAAAGTGAAGGAAATATGCGCTAGAGGCAATAATAAATGTGTTATTTTATATTTCCTTATATCATGCTAAATGTTTATTATCCATGCTATAATTGTTTTAACCGGAAACTTGATACATGTGTGCTAATTGTACCTTCTCCCGAATTAGAAAGTAGTTCATCACAGAAATCAGTTCCAGTGATGCCTACACTAATTAGTGAGGAAGTTAATGATGATGATCATGAAACTTCAGATCAAGTTACTACCGAACCTCGTAGGTCAACCAGAGTACGTTCCGCACCAGAGTGGTATGGTAATCCTGTTCTGGAAGTCATGTTACTAGACCATGACGAACCTACAAACTATGAGGAAGTGATGATGAGCCCAGTTTCCGCGAAATGGCTTGAGGCCATGAAATCTGAGATGGGATCCATGTATGAGAACAAAGTGTGGACTTTGGTTGGCTTGCCCGATGATCAGCGAGCCATAGAGAATAAATGGATCTTCAAGAGGAAGATGGACGCTGATGGTAGTGTTACTATCTACAAAGCTCGATTTGTCGCAAAAGGTTTTCGACAAGTTCTAGGTGTTGACTACGATGAGATTTTCTCACTCGTAGTGATGCTTAAGTCTGTCTGAATCATGTTAGCAATTGTCGCATTTAATGATTATGAAATTTGGCAAATGGATGTCAAAACTGCATTCCTTAATGGATTACTTAAAGAAGAGTTGTATATGATGCAACCAGAAGGTTTTGTCGATCCTAAAGGTGCTAACAAAGTGAGCAAGCTCCAACGATCCATTTATGAACTGGTGCAAGCCTCTCAAAGTTGGAATATACGCTTTGATAGTGTGATCAAAGCATATGGTTTTATACAGACTTTTGGAGAAGCCTGTATTTACAAGAAAGTGAGTGGGAGCACTACAACCTTTCTGATAAGTATATGTGAATGACATATTGTTGATCGGAAATGATGTAGAATTTTCTGGAAAGCATAAAGGAGTGTTTGAAAGGATTTTTTTCAAAGGAAGACCTCGGTGAAGCTGCTTACACATTGAGAATCAAGATCTATAGAGATAGATCAAGACACTTGATAAGATTTTTCAATGAGTGCATACCTTGATAAGATTTTGAAGTAGTTCAAAATGGAACAGTCAAAGAAGGAGTTCTTGCCTGTGTTGCAAGGTGTGAAGTTGAGTAAGACTCAAAACCTGACCACGACAGAAAATAGAAAGAGAATGAAAGTCATTCCCTATGCCTCAGTCATAGGTTTTGTAAAGTATGATATGCTGTGTACCAGACCTATTGTGTACCTCACCATGAGTTTGTCAAGAGGGTACAATAGTAATCCAGGAGTGAACCACTGGACAGTGGTCAAAATTATCCTTAGCGGAATAAGGATATGTTTCTCGATTATGGAGGTCATAAAGGGTTACGTCGATGCAAGTTTTGACACTGATCCGGATGACTCTAAATCTCAATCTGGATACATATTGAAAGTGGGAGCAATTAGCTAGAGTAGCTCCGTGCAGAGCATTGTAGACATAGAAAATTTGCAAAATACATACGGCTCTGAATATGGCAGACCCGTTGACTAAACTTCTCTCACAAGAAAAACATGATCACACCTTAGTACTCGTTGGGTGTTAATCACATAGCGATGTGAACTAGATTATTGACTCTAGTAAACCCTTTGGGTGTTAGTCACATGGAGATATGAACTAATCACATAAAGATGTGAACTATTGGTGTTAAATCACATGACGACATGAACTAGATTATTGACTCTAGTGCAAGTGGGAGACTGGAGGAAATTTTCCCTAGAGGCAATAATAAAGTTATTATTTTATATTTCCTTATATCATGATAAATGTTTATTATCCATGCTATAATTGTATTAACCGGAAACTTGATACATGTGTGGATACATAGACAAAACACAGTGTCCCTAGTAAGCCTCTACTAGACTAGCTCGTTAAACAAAGATGGTTAAGTTTACTAACCATAGACATGTGTTGTCATTTGATAAATGGGATCACATCATTAGAGAATGATGTGATGGACAAGTCCCATCCATTAGCTTCATGACTTATACATGTTCCTCTGACTATGAGATTATGCAACTCCCGAATACCGGAGGAACACCTTGTGTGCTATCAAACTTCACAACATAACTGGGTGATTATAAAGATTCTCTACAGGTGTCTCCGAAGGTGTTTGTTGAGTTGGCATACATCGAGATTACGATTTGTCACTTCGTGTATCGGAGAGGTATCTCTGGGCCCTCTCAGTAATGCACATCACTATAAGCCTTGCAAGCAATGTGACTAATGAGTTAGTTACAGGATGATGCATTACGGAATGAGTAAAGAGACTTGCTGGTAACGAGATTGAACTAGGTATGTGGATACCGACGATCGAATCTCGGGCAAGTAACATACCGATGGCAAAGGGAATAACGTATGTTGTTATGCGGTTTGATCAATAAAGATCTTCGTAGAATATGTAGGAGCCAATATGAGCATCCAGGTTCTGCTATTGGTTATTGACCGGAGATGTGTCTCGGTCATGTACATAGTTCTCGAACCCGTAGGGTCCGCACGCTTAACTTTCGATGACGATTTGTATTGTGAGTTGTGTGATTTGATGAACCGAAGTTTGTTCGGAGTCCCGGATGAGATCACAGACATGACGAGGAGTCTTGAAATTGTTGAGACATAAAGATTGATATATTGGAAGGTTATGTTTGGACACCGGAATGGTTTCGGAAAGGTACGAACATTTTCTGGAGTACCGGGGGTTACCAGACCCCCCCCAGGGAGTTAATGGGCCTTCATGGGCCCTAGTGGAGAGAGGACGCGGCGGCCAGGTGGAGGCGCGCGCCCCCAAAGCCCAAACCGAATTGGACTAGGGTTGGGAGGGGTGTTAGTGTCAAAACCAGCAGATCTTGGGTAGGTGGTCCCGAACTATGCGTCTAAGGTCGATGGTAACAGGAGACAGGGGACACAATGTTTTACCCAGGTTCGGGCCCTCTCTATGGAGGTAATACCCTACATCCTGCTTGACTGATCTTGATGAATATGAGTATTACTAGAGTTGATCTACCACGAGATCGTAATGGCTAAACCCTATAGGCCTAGCTTGTATGGTTATTATAATGTATCTATCCTACAGACCAAGTCCTCCGGTTTATATAGACACCAGAAAGATCTAGGGTTACACAAGGTCGGTTACAAAGAAAGGAATCTACATATTTGGTCGCCAAGATTGCCTTCCACGCCAAGGAGAGTCCTATCCGGACACGGGTGCAGTCTTCGGTCTTCGTGTCTTCACAGCCCATCAGTCCGGCCCATGGCTAACAGGCCGTACGCCCGAGGATCCCTTAATCCAGGACTCCCTCAGTAGCCCCCGAACCACGCTTCAATGACGAGGTGTTCGGCGCGCAGATTGTCTTCGGCATTGCAAGGCGGGTTCCTCCTCCGACGTCTTCCAAGTAATGTATTCGGCTTTCAATTCAATGCCGCACCCCTCGACTTCTGTGCATTGATGACTTCAGCTTCCACGTGTCGGGCGAATGCGGACGGTCAGGGTATTTTTGGCAAATAACACCCCGGCCATGCAAGAAAGAGCGTATATTTAAAGAGATTGGGTCTCATATCCATTCGGCACCACGCGGAGAAAATCCTCAGAGATTGCTAGGAAAGACCATTCCAACATGGCTAGCATTCCCAGCTCCTCCTCCTGTTCCAACCCAGAGAAAGGCAAGTGGGAGAGGTGCTCCGTGCCCCATAGTCAATTAGCAAAGTTGCAAACGCAGGGATTTCTCCCCCCTGCGGATCTGATCCCTGTTCAAGCAGGGTTGGCTCCCTTCAACGGCAAAACCCAGGCGGAAGATTTCCCCAATCCATCTGCAGGGGAACGTGTATGCTTTGTCCCTATCTGCTGAGGGGCGTGGGATTTCCAATTCACCCATTCCTCCGAGGGCTTCTGGAGTATTATGGCTTCCAGCTGCACAATTTTACCCCAGCCTCCATCCTGCACATTGCGGGTTATGTCGCTTTATGCGAACTATTCCTGGGTTGTGAGGCCCATTTTGATTTGTGGAGAAGGTTGTTTTGTCTTGTCCCGTGCAACCATGAGGGATCGATATTTGAAGTGGGCGGGGCTGAAACATGGCGCATTGCTGAGACCGGATACCTACCCATCACACCGAAGAAAGCCCAAAGAGTGGACCTCTGAATGGTTTTATATTGATGACGTCGCTCTTCCCGACCCAGTCCGGATGGGCCTCCCTGAATTTTCAAGTGCTCCGTTGAAGAAACGCCATAGCTGGCGTCCTTAGAGCCTCGAGGAAGAGGATAGCGCAGAGATCAGTCTGCGGCTGGGTAAGATTAAGATGCTCGCCCAGTCTGGATTGGCAATAGTCGAGGTAATGGCGGTCTCCATAACGCACGGGGTCCAACCACTCCAATATAGAGGGCTACCCATGTGGCATTACAATGGGGAAGACGATGCCTCCCGCTATGGTCGGAAGGGCTCGAAGACTCCCGCCGCTCTAGCCAAAATATTGGCTGAACTATATAAAGGGGAGCAAGAGGAGTTCGCCCATCTCCAAAATCGAGACGGGTTTTCCATGTAGAATTCTCCTGGTTGGGTAAGCTCTAACTCCACTATTCGACTCCTCTCCCTGAATTACTTTTGAAGGGCGGTATCTTATTCATTCATGACAGGAATGGCGAAAGGATGTCGAGGGGATCCATGACCCTGCCCCTCAGCCAAAGAATCACAATCGAGATCTTGACCCCGGATATGACGAAGATCCGGACATATTCGTGGAGCTCAAAGATGGAGTTTTCTATCAGACGAGCTATGATGGCATGGATGTACCAGTCAACGCTGATTACCCCGGTCTTCTCCCTGCTTCTCATGTAAGTAATCAAGAGACACTTTGTCCGAGAGGGCTTTCTCATTCTTCCTCACTCACCGCACCATCCTATGCTCAGAAGGGGAGGCGTTTGGCGCGTCGTGCTGCCCCGGGGGCATCTCCAGAGAGAGCGGCTCCCGCGTCGGGCAGGCCTTCGAAGAGGAAGGCAAACAGAGATATGATCGGGCCTTCCTTGAAGAGGTATGGGTTTGCAACTATGCTCGTTTTAGCAGTCGCGTCCAACTGTGACTCATATGTTCATTTTGTATCAGGGAAAAGGTTCAACGGACTGTGTCTGGGGACCCGACCAGCCGTACTCCTGATAACTAAGATTCGGTCCCAGCCGAAGAGATGGGGCCCGATATGGGAGTGGCGCCGGACTGCCATTCTGCCGAGGGTGCGGAAAATATGTCCGTCACCAATTTGGAAGTGGAGAGTGCCATGAATCACCGGCGCCGGAGGGCTGTTTTACGACATCCTCGCTTCTCAAAAGAGGCGTTCAGTGCCTTCAGCTCGGCTGATGCATACATCCGAGCTGCTCGAGATGGGCTTAACAGAGCCACCGAGCAACATTTGAAAGATGTGCATGTAAGTTTACCTTGTCCAAATTTGATAACCATGAGCCCGTAGCCCCGAGACTTGAAGTAGTTGGGACAAATGTTTTAAGGATCATTGTATAACCAGGCTCTTACGGAGAAGAACGACCTGTTTGAAATATGCCCTAGAGGCAATAATAAATTAGTTATTATTATATTTTCTTGTTCATGATAATCGTTTATTATCCATGCTATAATTGTATTGATAGGAAACTCAGATACATGTGTGGATACATAGACAACACCATGTCCCTAGTAAGCCTCTAGTTTGACTAGCTCGTTGATCAATAGATGGTTACGGTTTCCTGAACATGGACATTGGATGTCGTTGATAACGGGATCACATCATTAGGAGAATGATGTGATGGACAAGACCCAATCCTAAGCCAAGCACAAGATCATGTAGTTCGTATGCTATAGCTTTTCTAATGTCAAGTATCATTTCCTTAGACCATGAGATTGTGCAACTCCCGGATACCGTAGGAATGCTTTGGGTGTACCAAACGTCACAACGTAACTGGGTGACTATAAAGGTACACTACAGGTATCTCCGAAAGTGTCTGTTGGGTTGGCACGAATCGAGACTGGGATTTGTCACTCCGTGTAAACGGAGAGGTATCTCTGGGCCCACTCGGTAGGACATCATCATAATGTGCACAATGTGATCAAGGAGTTGATCACGGGATGATGTGTTACGGAACGAGTAAAAGAGACTTGCCGGTAACGAGATTGAACAAGGTATCGGGATACCGACGATCGAATCTCGGGCAAGTATCATACCGCTGGACAAAGGGAATTGTATACGGGATTGATTAAGTCCTTGACATCATGGTTCATCCGATGAGATCATCGTGGAACATGTGGGAGCCAACATGGGTATCCAGATCCCGCTGTTGGTTATTGACCGGAGAACGTCTCGGTCATGTATGCATGTCTCCCGAACCCGTAGGGTCTACACACTTAAGGTTCGATGACGCTAGGGTTATAAAGGAAGCTTGTATGTGGTTACCGAATGTTGTTCGGAGTCTCGGATGAGATCCCGGAAGTCACGAGGAGTTCCGGAATGGTCCGGAGGTAAAGATTTATATATAGGAAGTCCTATTTCGGCCATCGGGACAAGTTTCGGGGTCATCGGTATTGTACCGGGACCACCGGAAGGGTCCCGGGGGCCCACCGGGTGGGGCCACCTATCCCGGAGGGTCCCATGGGCTGAAGTGGGAAGGGATCCAGCCCAAAGTGGGCTGGGGCGCCACTTCCCTTATGGCCCATGCGCCTAGGGTGAAGGGGGAACCCTAAGGAAGAGTCCCAAGGAGGGAAGGCACCTCCTAGGTGCCTTGGGGGGGAGGGAAACCTCCCCTGGCCGCCGCCCCCTCCTCAGATGGGATCTGAGGGGCCGGCCCCCCTCCCCTTGGGCTCCCTATATATAGTGAGGGTAGGAGGGCCTCTTGACACACCCCTTATGCCTTTGGTGCAGCCCCTCCCTCTCTCCTAAGTCCTTCTCCTCTCCCGTGGTGCTTGGCGAAGCCCTGCAGGATTGCCACGCTCCTCCACCACCACACCGTTGTGCTGCTGCTGGATGGAGTCTTCCTCAACCTCTCCCTCTCTCCTTGCTGGATCAAGGCATGGGAGACGTCACCGGGCTGTACGTGTGTTGAACGCGGAGGTGCCGTGCGTTCGGCACTTGATCATCGGTGATTTGGATCACGACGAGTACGACTCCATCAACCCCGTTCACTTGAATGCTTCCGCTTAGCGATCTACAAGGGTATGTAGATGCACTCTCCTTCCCCTCGTTGCTAGTCTCTCCATAGATAGATCTTGGTGACACGTAGGAAAATTTTGAATTTCTGCTACGTTCCCCAACAGTGGTATCAGAGCTAGGTCTATTGCGTAGATTCTATGCACGAGTAGAACACAAAGTAGTTGTGGGCGTTGATTTTGTTCAATATGCTTGCCGTTACTAGTCTTATCTTGATTCGGCGGCATCGTGGGATGAAGCGGCCCGGACCAACCTTACACGTACTCTTACGTGAGACCGGTTCCACCGACAAACATGCACTAGTTGCATAAGGTGGCTGGCGGGTGTCTGTCTCTCCCACTTTAGTCGGATCGGATTCGATGAACAGGGTCCTTATGAAGGGTAAATAGCAATTGTCATATCACGTTGTGGTCTTTGCGTAGGTAAGAAACGTTCTTGCTAGAAACCCATAGCAGCCACGTAAAACATGCAAACAACAATTAGAGGACGTCTAACTTGTTTTTGCAGGGTATGCTATGTGATGTGATATGGCCAAAAGGATGTGATGAATGATATATGTGATGTATGAGATTGATCATGTTCTTGTCAAGGGAATCACGACTTACATGTCGTTGACGTGACAACTTCAAGAAGACACGATGATGGAGATCATGATGATGGAGATCATGGTGTCATGCCGGTGACGATGATGATCATGGAGCCCCGAAGATGGAGATCAAAAGGAGCAATATGATATTGGCCATATCATGTCACTATTTGATTGCATGTGATGTTTATCATGTTTATACATCTTATTTGCTTAGAACGACGGTAGTAAATAAGATGACCCCTCATTAAAATTTCAAGAAAGTGTTCCCCCTAATTGTGCACCGTTGCGACAGTTCGTAGTTTCGAAGCACCACGTGATGATCGGGTGTTAGATTCATACGTTCATATACAACGGGTGTTGGCGAGCCTAGCATGTACAGACATGGCCTCGGAACACATGCAAAACACTTAGGTTAACTTGACGAGCCTAGCATGTACAGACATGGCCTCGGAACACAGAAGACCGAAAGGTCGAGCATGAGTCGTATAGAAGTTATGATCAACATGAAGATGTTCACCGACGTTAACTAGTCCGTCTCACGTGATGATCGGACACGGGCTAGTTGACTCGGATCATGTAATCACTTAGATGACTAGAGGGATGTCTATCTAAGTGGGAGTTCATAAGATGAACTTAATTATTTTGAACATAGTCAAAAGGATTTTGCAAATTATGTCGTAGCTCGCGCTTTAGTTCTACTGTTTAGTTATGTTCCTAGAGAAAAATTAGTTGAAAGTTGATAGTAGCAATTATGCGGACTAGGTCCGTAAACTGAGGATTGTCCTCATTGCTTCTTAGAAGGCTTATGTCCTTAATGCACCGCTCAGTATGTTGAACCTTAACGTCGTCTGTGGATGTTGCGAACATCTGACATACACATTTTGATAACTACGTGATAGTTCAGTTAAACGGTTTAGAGTTGAGGCACCGAAGACGTTTTGAAACGTCACGAAACATATGAGATGTTTTGAGGGCTGAAATTGGGATTTCAGGCTCGTGCCCACGTCAAGAGGTATAAGACCTCCGACGATTTTCTTAGCCTGCAAACTAAGGGAGAAAAGCTCAATTGTTGAGCTTGTGCTCAGATTGTCTGAGTACAACAATCATTTGAATCGAGTGGGAGTTGATCTTCCAGATGAGATAGTGATGTTTCTCCGAAGTCATTACCACCAAGCTGTTAGAGCTTCGTGATGAACTATAATATATCAGGGACATATATGATGATCCTTGAGATATTCGCGATGTTTGACACCACAAAAGTAGAAATCAAGAAGGAGCATCAATTGTTGATGGTTGGCGAAACCACTAGTTTCAAGAAGGGCAAGGGCACAAAGGGATACTTCATGAAACGGCAATTCAGCTGTTGCTCTAGTGAAGAAACCAAAGGTTGAACCCAAACCCGAGACTGAGAGCTTCTGTAATAAGGGGAACAGCCACTGGAGCAGAATTACCCTAGATACTTGGTAGATGAGAAGGCTGGCAAGGTCGATAGAAGTATATTGGATATACATTGTGTTGTTGTGTACTTTACTAGTACTCCTAGTAGCACCAGGGTATTAGATACCGGTTCGGTTGCTAAGTGTTAGTAACTCGAAATAAAAGCTACGGAATAAACGGAGACTAGCTAAAGGTGAGCTGACGAGATGTGTTGGAAGTATTTCCAATGTTGATATGATCAAGCATCGCACGCTCCCTCTACCATCGAGATTGGTGTTTGCGTTGAGCATAGACATGATTGGATTATGTCTATCGCAATACGGTTATTCATTTAAGGAGAATAACGGTTACTCTGTTTATTTGAATAATACCTTCAATGGTCTTGCACCTAAAATGAATGGTTTATTGAATCTCGATCGTAGTGATACACATGTTCATGCCAAAAGATAGTAATGATAGTACCACCTACTTGTGGCACTGCCACATAAGTATATCGGTATAAAACGCATGAAGAAGCTCCATGTTGATGGATCTTTGGGCTCACTCGTTTTTGAAAGGTTTGAGACATGCGAACCATGTCTATTGGTGTATATGCATGAAGAAACTCCATGCAAATGGACCATTTGGACTCACTTGATTTTGAATCACTTGAGACATGCAAATCATACCACATGGGCAAGATGACTGAAAGCCTCGTTTTCAGTAAAATGGAACTAGAAAGCAACTTGTTGGAAGTAATACATTTTGATGTGTGCAGTCCAATGAGTGCTGAGGCAAGTAGTGGATATCGTTATGTTCTTACTTCACAGATGACTTGAGTAGATGTTGAGTATATTTACTTGATGAATCACGAGTCTGAATTATTGAAAGGTTCAAGTAATTTCAGGGTGAAGTTGAAAGATCGTCGTGACAAGAGGATAAAAGATCTGTGATATGATCATAGAGATGAATATCTGAATTACGAGTTTGGCACAGAATTAAGACATTGTGGAAATTGTTTCACAACTAATACAGCCTAGAACACCATAGTGTGATGGTGTGTCCGAACATCATAACTGCACCCTATTGGATATGATGCATACCATGATGTCTCTTATCGAATTAC